>NW_027210496.1:0-68416 GCF_027789765.1 Dendropsophus ebraccatus
TTTGAGGCTTAGAAGTCATTTCTGCAATTCCCATAGAAAATCAACGGCGTCTCTATTCAATTGTGTGGAGCGCATATCAGGTGGGTTTTCTCTGCCGGCTTAAGAGATACACATGAAACTAAAGCCGATCCTGGGTGCCTAGGGTGCCTGTCATCCAATCCGCACTGAATTTCATTTCTAGCACATAGCCAAAAAATCGCCCCATTGACTTACATTGGAGTGCAGAAAAGGTCATTTTTTCTCGTCCCTTTAAGAGGTAGGAGTTAAACAAGCTTAGGTCTGCGGTGCCCAGGGGGGGACCCCATCCAGCCCGCACTGAGTTTCATTCCTACCACCTTAGGAAAAAAAGTCATTATTTTGAGGCTTAGAAGTCATTTCTGCAATTCCCATAGAAAATCAACGGCGTCTCTAATTCAATTGTGTGGAGCGCATATCAGGTGGGTTTTCTCTGCCGGCTTAAGAGATACACGTGAAACTAAAGCCGATCCTGGGTGCCTAGGGTGCCTGTCATCCAATCCGCACTGAATTTCATTTCTAGCACATAGCCAAAAAAATCGCCCCATTGACTTACATTGGAGTGCAGAAAAGGTCATTTTTTCTCGGTCCCTTTAAGAGGTAGGAGTTAAACAAGCTTAGGTCTGCGGTGCCCAGGGGGGACCCCATCCAGCCCACACTGAGTTTCATTCCTACCACCTTAGGAAAAAAAAGTCATTATTTTGAGGCTTAGAAGTCATTTCTGCAATTCCCATAGAAAATCAATGGCGTCTCTATTCAATTGTGTGGAGCGCATATCAGGTGGATTTTCTCTGCCGGCTTAAGAGATACACGTGAAACTAAAGCCGATCCTGGGTGCCTAGGGTGCCTGTCATCCAATCCGCACTGAATTTCATTTCTAGCACATAGCCAAAAAATCGCCCCATTGACTTACATTGGAGTGCAGAAAAGGTCATTTTTTCTCGGTCCCTTTAAGAGGTAGGAGTTAAACAAGCTTAGGTCTGCGGTGCCCAGGGGGGACCCCATCCAGCCCGCACTGAGTTTCATTCCTACCACCTTAGGAAAAAAAGTCATTATTTTGAGGCTTAGAAGTCATTTCTGCAATTCCCATAGAAAATCAACGGCGTCTCTATTCAATTGTGTGGAGCGCATATCAGGTGGGTTTTCTCTGCCGCTTAAGAGATACACGTGAAACTAAAGCCGATCCTGGGTGCCTAGGGTGCCTGTCATCCAATCCGCACTGAATTTCATTTCTAGCACATAGCCAAAAAAATCGCCCCATTGACTTACATTGGAGTGCAGAAAAGGTCATTTTTCTCGGTCCCTTTAAGAGGTAGGGAGTTAAACAAGCTTAGGTCTGCGGTGCCCAGGGGGGACCCCATCCAGCCCGCACTGAGTTTCATTCCTACCACCTTAGGAAAAAAAGTCATTATTTTGAGGCTTAGAAGTCATTTCTGCAATTCCCATAGAAAATCAACGGCGTCTCTAATTCAATTGTGTGGAGCGCATATCAGGTGGGTTTTCTCTGCCGGCTTAAGAGATACACGTGAAACTAAAGCCGATCCTGGGTGCCTAGGGTGCCTGTCATCCAATCCGCACTGAATTTCATTTCTAGCACATAGCCAAAAAATCGCCCCATTGACTTACATTGGAGTGCAGAAAAGGTCATTTTTTCTCGGTCCCTTTAAGAGGTAGGAGTTAACAAGCTTAGGTCTGCGGTGCCCAGGGGGGACCCCATCCAGCCCGCACTGAGTTTCATTCCTACCACCTTAGGAAAAAAAGTCATTATTTTGAGGCTTAGAAGTCATTTCTGCAATTCCCATAGAAAATCAACGGCGTCTCTATTCAATTGTGTGGAGCGCATATCAGGTGGGTTTTCTCTGCCGGCTTAAGAGATACACGTGAAACTAAAGCCGATCCTGGGTGCCTAGGGTGCCTGTCATCCAATCCGCACTGAATTTCATTTCTAGCACATAGCCAAAAAATCGCCCCATTGACTTACATTGGAGTGCAGAAAAGGTCATTTTTTCTCGGTCCCTTTAAGAGGTAGGAGTTAAACAAGCTTAGGTCTGCGGTGCCCAGGGGGGACCCCATCCAGCCCGCACTGAGTTTCATTCCTACCACCTTAGGAAAAAAAGTCATTATTTTGAGGCTTAGAAGTCATTTCTGCAATTCCCATAGAAAATCAACGGCGTCTCTAATTCAATTGTGTGGAGCGCATATCAGGTGGGTTTTCTCTGCCGGCTTAAGAGATACACGTGAAACTAAAGCCGATCCTGGGTGCCTAGGGTGCCTGTCATCCAATCCGCACTGAATTTCATTTCTAGCACATAGCCAAAAAATCGCCCCATTGACTTACATTGGAGTGCAGAAAAGGTCATTTTTTCTCGGTCCCTTTAAGAGGTAGGAGTTAAACAAGCTTAGGTCTGCGGTGCCCAGGGGGGACCCCATCCAGCCCGACACTGAGTTTCATTCCTACCACCTTAGGAAAAAAAGTCATTATTTTGAGGCTTAGAAGTCATTTCTGCAATTCCCATAGAAAATCAATGGCGTCTCTATTCAATTGTGTGGAGCGCATATCAGGTGGGTTTTCTCTGCCGGCTTAAGAGATACACGTGAAACTAAAGCCGATCCTGGGTGCCTAGGGTGCCTGTCATCCAATCCGCACTGAATTTCATTTCTAGCACATAGCCAAAAAAATCGCCCCATTGACTTACATTGGAGTGCAGAAAAGGTCATTTTTTCTCGGTCCCTTTAAGAGGTAGGAGTTAAACAAGCTTAGGTCTGCGGTGCCCAGGGGGGACCCCATCCAGCCCGCACTGAGTTTCATTCCTACCACCTTAGGAAAAAAAGTCATTATTTTGAGGCTTAGAAGTCATTTCTGCAATTCCCATAGAAAATCAACGGCGTCTCTATTCAATTGTGTGGAGCGCATATCAGGTGGGTTTTCTCTGCCGGCTTAAGAGATACACGTGAAACTAAAGCCGATCCTGGGTGCCTAGGGTGCCTGTCATCCAATCCGCACTGAATTTCATTTCTAGCACATAGCCAAAAAATCGCCCCATTGACTTACATTGGAGTGCAGAAAAGGTCATTTTTTCTCGGTCCCTTTAAGAGGTAGGAGTTAAACAAGCTTAGGTCTGCGGTGCCCAGGGGGGACCCCATCCAGCCCGCACTGAGTTTCATTCCTACCACCTTAGGAAAAAAAGTCATTATTTTGAGGCTTAGAAGTCATTTCTGCAATTCCCATAGAAAATCAACGGCGTCTCTAATTCAATTGTGTGGAGCGCATATCAGGTGGGTTTTCTCTGCCGGCTTAAGAGATACACGTGAAACTAAAGCCGATCCTGGGTGCCTAGGGTGCCTGTCATCCAATCCGCACTGAATTTCATTTCTAGCACATAGCCAAAAAATCGCCCCATTGACTTACATTGGAGTGCAGAAAAGGTCATTTTTTCTCGGTCCCTTTAAGAGGTAGGAGTTAAACAAGCTTAGGTCTGCGGTGCCCAGGGGGGACCCCATCCAGCCCGCACTGAGTTTCATTCCTACCACCTTAGGAAAAAAAGTCATTATTTTGAGGCTTAGAAGTCATTTCTGCAATTCCCATAGAAAATCAACGGCGTCTCTATTCAATTGTGTGGAGCGCATATCAGGTGGGTTTTCTCTGCCGGCTTAAGAGATACACGTGAAACTAAAGCCGATCCTGGGTGCCTAGGGTGCCTGTCATCCAATCCGCACTGAATTTCATTTCTAGCACATAGCCAAAAAATCGCCCCATTGACTTACATTGGAGTGCAGAAAAGGTCATTTTTTCTCGGTCCCTTTAAGAGGTAGGAGTTAAACAAGCTTAGGTCTGCGGTGCCCAGGGGGGACCCCATCCAGCCCGCACTGAGTTTCATTCCTACCACCTTAGGAAAAAAAGTCATTATTTTGAGGCTTAGAAGTCATTTCTGCAATTCCCATAGAAAATCAACGGCGTCTCTAATTCAATTGTGTGGAGCGCATATCAGGTGGGTTTTCTCTGCCGGCTTAAGAGATACACGTGAAACTAAAGCCGATCCTGGGTGCCTAGGGTGCCTGTCATCCAATCCGCACTGAATTTCATTTCTAGCACATAGCCAAAAAATCGCCCCATTGACTTACATTGGAGTGCAGAAAAGGTCATTTTTTCTCGGTCCCTTTAAGAGGTAGGAGTTAAACAAGCTTAGGTCTGCGGTGCCCAGGGGGGACCCCATCCAGCCCGCACTGAGTTTCATTCCTACCACCTTAGGAAAAAAAGTCATTATTTTGAGGCTTAGAAGTCATTTCTGCAATTCCCATAGAAAATCAACGGCGTCTCTATTCAATTGTGTGGAGCGCATATCAGGTGGGTTTTCTCTGCCGGCTTAAGAGATACACGTGAAACTAAAGCCGATCCTGGGTGCCTAGGGTGCCTGTCATCCAATCCGCACTGAATTTCATTTCTAGCACATAGCCAAAAAATCGCCCCATTGACTTACATTGGAGTGCAGAAAAGGTCATTTTTTCTCGGTCCCTTTAAGAGGTAGGAGTTAAACAAGCTTAGGTCTGCGGTGCCCAGGGGGGACCCCATCCAGCCCGCACTGAGTTTCATTCCTACCACCTTAGGAAAAAAAGTCATTATTTTGAGGCTTAGAAGTCATTTCTGCAATTCCCATAGAAAATCAATGGCGTCTCTATTCAATTGTGTGGAGCGCATATCAGGTGGATTTTCTCTGCCGGCTTAAGAGATACACGTGAAACTAAAGCCGATCCTGGGTGCCTAGGGTGCCTGTCATCCAATCCGCACTGAATTTCATTTCTAGCACATAGCCAAAAAATCGCCCCATTGACTTACATTGGAGTGCAGAAAAGGTCATTTTTTCTCGGTCCCTTTAAGAGGTAGGAGTTAAACAAGCTTAGGTCTGCGGTGCCCAGGGGGGACCCCATCCAGCCCGCACTGAGTTTCATTCCTACCACCTTAGGAAAAAAAGTCATTATTTTGAGGCTTAGAAGTCATTTCTGCAATTCCCATAGAAAATCAACGGCGTCTCTATTCAATTGTGTGGAGCGCATATCAGGTGGGTTTTCTCTGCCGGCTTAAGAGATACACGTGAAACTAAAGCCGATCCTGGGTGCCTAGGGTGCCTGTCATCCAATCCGCACTGAATTTCATTTCTAGCACATAGCCAAAAAATCGCCCCATTGACTTACATTGGAGTGCAGAAAAGGTCATTTTTTCTCGGTCCCTTTAAGAGGTAGGAGTTAAACAAGCTTAGGTCTGCGGTGCCCAGGGGGGACCCCATCCAGCCCAGCACTGAGTTTCATTCCTACCACCTTAGGAAAAAAAGTCATTATTTTGAGGCTTAGAAGTCATTTCTGCAATTCCCATAGAAAATCAATGGCGTCTCTATTCAATTGTGTGGAGCGCATATCAGGTGGATTTTCTCTGCCGGCTTAAGAGATACACGTGAAACTAAAGCCGATCCTGGGTGCCTAGGGTGCCTGTCATCCAATCCGCACTGAATTTCATTTCTAGCACATAGCCAAAAAATCGCCCCATTGACTTACATTGGAGTGCAGAAAAGGTCATTTTTTCTCGGTCCCTTTAAGAGGTAGGAGTTAAACAAGCTTAGGTCTGCGGTGCCCAGGGGGGACCCCATCCAGCCCGCACTGAGTTTCATTCCTACCACCTTAGGAAAAAAAGTCATTATTTTGAGGCTTAGAAGTCATTTCTGCAATTCCCATAGAAAATCAACGGCGTCTCTATTCAATTGTGTGGAGCGCATATCAGGTGGGTTTTCTCTGCCGGCTTAAGAGATACACGTGAAACTAAAGCCGATCCTGGGTGCCTAGGGTGCCTGTCATCCAATCCGCACTGAATTTCATTTCTAGCACATAGCCAAAAAATCGCCCCATTGACTTACATTGGAGTGCAGAAAAGGTCATTTTTTCTCGGTCCCTTTAAGAGGTAGGAGTTAAACAAGCTTAGGTCTGCGGTGCCCAGGGGGGACCCCATCCAGCCCGCACTGAGTTTCATTCCTACCACCTTAGGAAAAAAAGTCATTATTTTGAGGCTTAGAAGTCATTTCTGCAATTCCCATAGAAAATCAACGGCGTCTCTATTCAATTGTGTGGAGCGCATATCAGGTGGGTTTTCTCTGCCGGCTTAAGAGATACACGTGAAACTAAAGCCGATCCTGGGTGCCTAGGGTGCCTGTCATCCAATCCGCACTGAATTTCATTTCTAGCACATAGCCAAAAAATCGCCCCATTGACTTACATTGGAGTGCAGAAAAGGTCATTTTTTCTCGGTCCCTTTAAGAGGTAGGAGTTAAACAAGCTTAGGTCTGCGGTGCCCAGGGGGGACCCCATCCAGCCCGCACTGAGTTTCATTCCTACCACCTTAGGAAAAAAAGTCATTATTTTGAGGCTTAGAAGTCATTTCTGCAATTCCCATAGAAAATCAACGGCGTCTCTATTCAATTGTGTGGAGCGCATATCAGGTGGGTTTTCTCTGCCGGCTTAAGAGATACACGTGAAACTAAAGCCGATCCTGGGTGCCTAGGGTGCCTGTCATCCAATCCGCACTGAATTTCATTTCTAGCACATAGCCAAAAAATCGCCCCATTGACTTACATTGGAGTGCAGAAAAGGTCATTTTTTCTCGGTCCCTTTAAGAGGTAGGAGTTAAACAAGCTTAGGTCTGCGGTGCCCAGGGGGGACCCCATCCAGCCCGCACTGAGTTTCATTCCTACCACCTTAGGAAAAAAAGTCATTATTTTGAGGCTTAGAAGTCATTTCTGCAATTCCCATAGAAAATCAACGGCGTCTCTATTCAATTGTGTGGAGCGCATATCAGGTGGGTTTTCTCTGCCGGCTTAAGAGATACACGTGAAACTAAAGCCGATCCTGGGTGCCTAGGGTGCCTGTCATCCAATCCGCACTGAATTTCATTTCTAGCACATAGCCAAAAAATCGCCCCATTGACTTACATTGGAGTGCAGAAAAGGTCATTTTTTCTCGGTCCCTTTAAGAGGTAGGAGTTAAACAAGCTTAGGTCTGCGGTGCCCAGGGGGGACCCCATCCAGCCCGCACTGAGTTTCATTCCTACCACCTTAGGAAAAAAAGTCATTATTTTGAGGCTTAGAAGTCATTTCTGCAATTCCCATAGAAAATCAACGGCGTCTCTATTCAATTGTGTGGAGCGCATATCAGGTGGGTTTTCTCTGCCGGCTTAAGAGATACACGTGAAACTAAAGCCGATCCTGGGTGCCTAGGGTGCCTGTCATCCAATCCGCACTGAATTTCATTTCTAGCACATAGCCAAAAAATCGCCCCATTGACTTACATTGGAGTGCAGAAAAGGTCATTTTTTCTCGGTCCCTTTAAGAGGTAGGAGTTAAACAAGCTTAGGTCTGCGGTGCCCAGGGGGGACCCCATCCAGCCCGCACTGAGTTTCATTCCTACCACCTTAGGAAAAAAAGTCATTATTTTGAGGCTTAGAAGTCATTTCTGCAATTCCCATAGAAAATCAACGGCGTCTCTATTCAATTGTGTGGAGCGCATATCAGGTGGGTTTTCTCTGCCGGCTTAAGAGATACACGTGAAACTAAAGCCGATCCTGGGTGCCTAGGGTGCCTGTCATCCAATCCGCACTGAATTTCATTTCTAGCACATAGCCAAAAAATCGCCCCATTGACTTACATTGGAGTGCAGAAAAGGTCATTTTTTCTCGGTCCCTTTAAGAGGTAGGAGTTAAACAAGCTTAGGTCTGCGGTGCCCAGGGGGGACCCCATCCAGCCCGCACTGAGTTTCATTCCTACCACCTTAGGAAAAAAAGTCATTATTTTGAGGCTTAGAAGTCATTTCTGCAATTCCCATAGAAAATCAACGGCGTCTCTATTCAATTGTGTGGAGCGCATATCAGGTGGGTTTTCTCTGCCGGCTTAAGAGATACACGTGAAACTAAAGCCGATCCTGGGTGCCTAGGGTGCCTGTCATCCAATCCGCACTGAATTTCATTTCTAGCACATAGCCAAAAAATCGCCCCATTGACTTACATTGGAGTGCAGAAAAGGTCATTTTTTCTCGGTCCCTTTAAGAGGTAGGAGTTAAACAAGCTTAGGTCTGCGGTGCCCAGGGGGGACCCCATCCAGCCCGCACTGAGTTTCATTCCTACCACCTTAGGAAAAAAAGTCATTATTTTGAGGCTTAGAAGTCATTTCTGCAATTCCCATAGAAAATCAACGGCGTCTCTATTCAATTGTGTGGAGCGCATATCAGGTGGGTTTTCTCTGCCGGCTTAAGAGATACACGTGAAACTAAAGCCGATCCTGGGTGCCTAGGGTGCCTGTCATCCAATCCGCACTGAATTTCATTTCTAGCACATAGCCAAAAAATCGCCCCATTGACTTACATTGGAGTGCAGAAAAGGTCATTTTTTCTCGGTCCCTTTAAGAGGTAGGAGTTAAACAAGCTTAGGTCTGCGGTGCCCAGGGGGGACCCCATCCAGCCCGCACTGAGTTTCATTCCTACCACCTTAGGAAAAAAAGTCATTATTTTGAGGCTTAGAAGTCATTTCTGCAATTCCCATAGAAAATCAACTGGCGTCTCTATTCAATTGTGTGGAGCGCATATCAGGTGGGTTTTCTCTGCCGGCTTAAGAGATACACGTGAAACTAAAGCCGATCCTGGGTGCCTAGGGTGCCTGTCATCCAATCCGCACTGAATTTCATTTCTAGCACATAGCCAAAAAATCGCCCCATTGACTTACATTGGAGTGCAGAAAAGGTCATTTTTTCTCGGTCCCTTTAAGAGGTAGGAGTTAAACAAGCTTAGGTCTGCGGTGCCCAGGGGGGACCCCATCCAGCCCGCACTGAGTTTCATTCCTACCACCTTAGGAAAAAAAGTCATTATTTTGAGGCTTAGAAGTCATTTCTGCAATTCCCATAGAAAATCAACGGCGTCTCTATTCAATTGTGTGGAGCGCATATCAGGTGGGTTTTCTCTGCCGGCTTAAGAGATACACGTGAAACTAAAGCCGATCCTGGGTGCCTAGGGTGCCTGTCATCCAATCCGCACTGAATTTCATTTCTAGCACATAGCCAAAAAATCGCCCCATTGACTTACATTGGAGTGCAGAAAAGGTCATTTTTTCTCGGTCCCTTTAAGAGGTAGGAGTTAAACAAGCTTAGGTCTGCGGTGCCCAGGGGGGACCCCATCCAGCCCGCACTGAGTTTCATTCCTACCACCTTAGGAAAAAAAAGTCATTATTTTGAGGCTTAGAAGTCATTTCTGCAATTCCCATAGAAAATCAACGGCGTCTCTATTCAATTGTGTGGAGCGCATATCAGGTGGGTTTTCTCTGCCGGCTTAAGAGATACACGTGAAACTAAAGCCGATCCTGGGTGCCTAGGGTGCCTGTCATCCAATCCGCACTGAATTTCATTTCTAGCACATAGCCAAAAAATCGCCCCATTGACTTACATTGGAGTGCAGAAAAGGTCATTTTTTCTCGGTCCCTTTAAGAGGTAGGAGTTAAACAAGCTTAGGTCTGCGGTGCCCAGGGGGGACCCCATCCAGCCCGCACTGAGTTTCATTCCTACCACCTTAGGAAAAAAAGTCATTATTTTGAGGCTTAGAAGTCATTTCTGCAATTCCCATAGAAAATCAACGGCGTCTCTATTCAATTGTGTGGAGCGCATATCAGGTGGGTTTTCTCTGCCGGCTTAAGAGATACACGTGAAACTAAAGCCGATCCTGGGTGCCTAGGGTGCCTGTCATCCAATCCGCACTGAATTTCATTTCTAGCACATAGCCAAAAAATCGCCCCATTGACTTACATTGGAGTGCAGAAAAGGTCATTTTTTCTCGGTCCCTTTAAGAGGTAGGAGTTAAACAAGCTTAGGTCTGCGGTGCCCAGGGGGGACCCCATCCAGCCCGCACTGAGTTTCATTCCTACCACCTTAGGAAAAAAAGTCATTATTTTGAGGCTTAGAAGTCATTTCTGCAATTCCCATAGAAAATCAACGGCGTCTCTATTCAATTGTGTGGAGCGCATATCAGGTGGGTTTTCTCTGCCGGCTTAAGAGATACACGTGAAACTAAAGCCGATCCTGGGTGCCTAGGGTGCCTGTCATCCAATCCGCACTGAATTTCATTTCTAGCACATAGCCAAAAAATCGCCCCATTGACTTACATTGGAGTGCAGAAAAGGTCATTTTTTCTCGGTCCCTTTAAGAGGTAGGAGTTAAACAAGCTTAGGTCTGCGGTGCCCAGGGGGGACCCCATCCAGCCCGCACTGAGTTTCATTCCTACCACCTTAGGAAAAAAAGTCATTATTTTGAGGCTTAGAAGTCATTTCTGCAATTCCCATAGAAAATCAACGGCGTCTCTATTCAATTGTGTGGAGCGCATATCAGGTGGGTTTTCTCTGCCGGCTTAAGAGATACACGTGAAACTAAAGCCGATCCTGGGTGCCTAGGGTGCCTGTCATCCAATCCGCACTGAATTTCATTTCTAGCACATAGCCAAAAAATCGCCCCATTGACTTACATTGGAGTGCAGAAAAGGTCATTTTTTCTCGGTCCCTTTAAGAGGTAGGAGTTAAACAAGCTTAGGTCTGCGGTGCCCAGGGGGGACCCCATCCAGCCCGCACTGAGTTTCATTCCTACCACCTTAGGAAAAAAAGTCATTATTTTGAGGCTTAGAAGTCATTTCTGCAATTCCCATAGAAAATCAACGGCGTCTCTATTCAATTGTGTGGAGCGCATATCAGGTGGGTTTTCTCTGCCGGCTTAAGAGATACACGTGAAACTAAAGCCGATCCTGGGTGCCTAGGGTGCCTGTCATCCAATCCGCACTGAATTTCATTTCTAGCACATAGCCAAAAAATCGCCCCATTGACTTACATTGGAGTGCAGAAAAGGTCATTTTTTCTCGGTCCCTTTAAGAGGTAGGAGTTAAACAAGCTTAGGTCTGCGGTGCCCAGGGGGGACCCCATCCAGCCCGCACTGAGTTTCATTCCTACCACCTTAGGAAAAAAAGTCATTATTTTGAGGCTTAGAAGTCATTTCTGCAATTCCCATAGAAAATCAACGGCGTCTCTATTCAATTGTGTGGAGCGCATATCAGGTGGGTTTTCTCTGCCGGCTTAAGAGATACACGTGAAACTAAAGCCGATCCTGGGTGCCTAGGGTGCCTGTCATCCAATCCGCACTGAATTTCATTTCTAGCACATAGCCAAAAAATCGCCCCATTGACTTACATTGGAGTGCAGAAAAGGTCATTTTTTCTCGGTCCCTTTAAGAGGTAGGAGTTAAACAAGCTTAGGTCTGCGGTGCCCAGGGGGGACCCCATCCAGCCCGCACTGAGTTTCATTCCTACCACCTTAGGAAAAAAAGTCATTATTTTGAGGCTTAGAAGTCATTTCTGCAATTCCCATAGAAAATCAATGGCGTCTCTATTCAATTGTGTGGAGCGCATATCAGGTGGGATTTTCTCTGCCGGCTTAAGAGATACACGTGAAACTAAAGCCGATCCTGGGTGCCTAGGGTGCCTGTCATCCAATCCGCACTGAATTTCATTTCTAGCACATAGCCAAAAAATCGCCCCATTGACTTACATTGGAGTGCAGAAAAGGTCATTTTTTCTCGGTCCCTTTAAGAGGTAGGAGTTAAACAAGCTTAGGTCTGCGGTGCCCAGGGGGGACCCCATCCAGCCCGCACTGAGTTTCATTCCTACCACCTTAGGAAAAAAAGTCATTATTTTGAGGCTTAGAAGTCATTTCTGCAATTCCCATAGAAAATCAACGGCGTCTCTATTCAATTGTGTGGAGCGCATATCAGGTGGGTTTTCTCTGCCGGCTTAAGAGATACACGTGAAACTAAAGCCGATCCTGGGTGCCTAGGGTGCCTGTCATCCAATCCGCACTGAATTTCATTTCTAGCACATAGCCAAAAAATCGCCCCATTGACTTACATTGGAGTGCAGAAAAGGTCATTTTTTCTCGGTCCCTTTAAGAGGTAGGAGTTAAACAAGCTTAGGTCTGCGGTGCCCAGGGGGGACCCCATCCAGCCCGCACTGAGTTTCATTCCTACCACCTTAGGAAAAAAAGTCATTATTTTGAGGCTTAGAAGTCATTTCTGCAATTCCCATAGAAAATCAACGGCGTCTCTATTCAATTGTGTGGAGCGCATATCAGGTGGGTTTTCTCTGCCGGCTTAAGAGATACACGTGAAACTAAAGCCGATCCTGGGTGCCTAGGGTGCCTGTCATCCAATCCGCACTGAATTTCATTTCTAGCACATAGCCAAAAAATCGCCCCATTGACTTACATTGGAGTGCAGAAAAGGTCATTTTTTCTCGGTCCCTTTAAGAGGTAGGAGTTAAACAAGCTTAGGTCTGCGGTGCCCAGGGGGGACCCCATCCAGCCCGCACTGAGTTTCATTCCTACCACCTTAGGAAAAAAAGTCATTATTTTGAGGCTTAGAAGTCATTTCTGCAATTCCCATAGAAAATCAACGGCGTCTCTATTCAATTGTGTGGAGCGCATATCAGGTGGGTTTTCTCTGCCGGCTTAAGAGATACACGTGAAACTAAAGCCGATCCTGGGTGCCTAGGGTGCCTGTCATCCAATCCGCACTGAATTTCATTTCTAGCACATAGCCAAAAAATCGCCCCATTGACTTACATTGGAGTGCAGAAAAGGTCATTTTTTCTCGGTCCCTTTAAGAGGTAGGAGTTAAACAAGCTTAGGTCTGCGGTGCCCAGGGGGGACCCCATCCAGCCCGCACTGAGTTTCATTCCTACCACCTTAGGAAAAAAAGTCATTATTTTGAGGCTTAGAAGTCATTTCTGCAATTCCCATAGAAAATCAACGGCGTCTCTATTCAATTGTGTGGAGCGCATATCAGGTGGGTTTTCTCTGCCGGCTTAAGAGATACACGTGAAACTAAAGCCGATCCTGGGTGCCTAGGGTGCCTGTCATCCAATCCGCACTGAATTTCATTTCTAGCACATAGCCAAAAAATCGCCCCATTGACTTACATTGGAGTGCAGAAAAGGTCATTTTTTCTCGGTCCCTTTAAGAGGTAGGAGTTAAACAAGCTTAGGTCTGCGGTGCCCAGGGGGGACCCCATCCAGCCCGCACTGAGTTTCATTCCTACCACCTTAGGAAAAAAAGTCATTATTTTGAGGCTTAGAAGTCATTTCTGCAATTCCCATAGAAAATCAACGGCGTCTCTATTCAATTGTGTGGAGCGCATATCAGGTGGGTTTTCTCTGCCGGCTTAAGAGATACACGTGAAACTAAAGCCGATCCTGGGTGCCTAGGGTGCCTGTCATCCAATCCGCACTGAATTTCATTTCTAGCACATAGCCAAAAAATCGCCCCATTGACTTACATTGGAGTGCAGAAAAGGTCATTTTTTCTCGGTCCCTTTAAGAGGTAGGAGTTAAACAAGCTTAGGTCTGCGGTGCCCAGGGGGGACCCCATCCAGCCCGCACTGAGTTTCATTCCTACCACCTTAGGAAAAAAAGTCATTATTTTGAGGCTTAGAAGTCATTTCTGCAATTCCCATAGAAAATCAACGGCGTCTCTATTCAATTGTGTGGAGCGCATATCAGGTGGGTTTTCTCTGCCGGCTTAAGAGATACACGTGAAACTAAAGCCGATCCTGGGTGCCTAGGGTGCCTGTCATCCAATCCGCACTGAATTTCATTTCTAGCACATAGCCAAAAAATCGCCCCATTGACTTACATTGGAGTGCAGAAAAGGTCATTTTTTCTCGGTCCCTTTAAGAGGTAGGAGTTAAACAAGCTTAGGTCTGCGGTGCCCAGGGGGGACCCCATCCAGCCCGCACTGAGTTTCATTCCTACCACCTTAGGAAAAAAAGTCATTATTTTGAGGCTTAGAAGTCATTTCTGCAATTCCCATAGAAAATCAACGGCGTCTCTATTCAATTGTGTGGAGCGCATATCAGGTGGGTTTTCTCTGCCGGCTTAAGAGATACACGTGAAACTAAAGCCGATCCTGGGTGCCTAGGGTGCCTGTCATCCAATCCGCACTGAATTTCATTTCTAGCACATAGCCAAAAAATCGCCCCATTGACTTACATTGGAGTGCAGAAAAGGTCATTTTTTCTCGGTCCCTTTAAGAGGTAGGAGTTAAACAAGCTTAGGTCTGCGGTGCCCAGGGGGGACCCCATCCAGCCCGCACTGAGTTTCATTCCTACCACCTTAGGAAAAAAAGTCATTATTTTGAGGCTTAGAAGTCATTTCTGCAATTCCCATAGAAAATCAACGGCGTCTCTATTCAATTGTGTGGAGCGCATATCAGGTGGGTTTTCTCTGCCGGCTTAAGAGATACACGTGAAACTAAAGCCGATCCTGGGTGCCTAGGGTGCCTGTCATCCAATCCGCACTGAATTTCATTTCTAGCACATAGCCAAAAAATCGCCCCATTGACTTACATTGGAGTGCAGAAAAGGTCATTTTTTCTCGGTCCCTTTAAGAGGTAGGAGTTAAACAAGCTTAGGTCTGCGGTGCCCAGGGGGGACCCCATCCAGCCCGCACTGAGTTTCATTCCTACCACCTTAGGAAAAAAAGTCATTATTTTGAGGCTTAGAAGTCATTTCTGCAATTCCCATAGAAAATCAACGGCGTCTCTATTCAATTGTGTGGAGCGCATATCAGGTGGGTTTTCTCTGCCGGCTTAAGAGATACACGTGAAACTAAAGCCGATCCTGGGTGCCTAGGGTGCCTGTCATCCAATCCGCACTGAATTTCATTTCTAGCACATAGCCAAAAAATCGCCCCATTGACTTACATTGGAGTGCAGAAAAGGTCATTTTTTCTCGGTCCCTTTAAGAGGTAGGAGTTAAACAAGCTTAGGTCTGCGGTGCCCAGGGGGGACCCCATCCAGCCCGCACTGAGTTTCATTCCTACCACCTTAGGAAAAAAAGTCATTATTTTGAGGCTTAGAAGTCATTTCTGCAATTCCCATAGAAAATCAACGGCGTCTCTATTCAATTGTGTGGAGCGCATATCAGGTGGGTTTTCTCTGCCGGCTTAAGAGATACACGTGAAACTAAAGCCGATCCTGGGTGCCTAGGGTGCCTGTCATCCAATCCGCACTGAATTTCATTTCTAGCACATAGCCAAAAAATCGCCCCATTGACTTACATTGGAGTGCAGAAAAGGTCATTTTTTCTCGGTCCCTTTAAGAGGTAGGAGTTAAACAAGCTTAGGTCTGCGGTGCCCAGGGGGGACCCCATCCAGCCCGCACTGAGTTTCATTCCTACCACCTTAGGAAAAAAAGTCATTATTTTGAGGCTTAGAAGTCATTTCTGCAATTCCCATAGAAAATCAACGGCGTCTCTAATTCAATTGTGTGGAGCGCATATCAGGTGGGTTTTCTCTGCCGGCTTAAGAGATACACGTGAAACTAAAGCCGATCCTGGGTGCCTAGGGTGCCTGTCATCCAATCCGCACTGAATTTCATTTCTAGCACATAGCCAAAAAATCGCCCCATTGACTTACATTGGAGTGCAGAAAAGGTCATTTTTTCTCGGTCCCTTTAAGAGGTAGGAGTTAAACAAGCTTAGGTCTGCGGTGCCCAGGGGGGACCCCATCCAGCCCGCACTGAGTTTCATTCCTACCACCTTAGGAAAAAAAGTCATTATTTTGAGGCTTAGAAGTCATTTCTGCAATTCCCATAGAAAATCAACGGCGTCTCTATTCAATTGTGTGGAGCGCATATCAGGTGGGTTTTCTCTGCCGGCTTAAGAGATACACGTGAAACTAAAGCCGATCCTGGGTGCCTAGGGTGCCTGTCATCCAATCCGCACTGAATTTCATTTCTAGCACATAGCCAAAAAATCGCCCCATTGACTTACATTGGAGTGCAGAAAAGGTCATTTTTTCTCGGTCCCTTTAAGAGGTAGGAGTTAAACAAGCTTAGGTCTGCGGTGCCCAGGGGGGACCCCATCCAGCCCGCACTGAGTTTCATTCCTACCACCTTAGGAAAAAAAGTCATTATTTTGAGGCTTAGAAGTCATTTCTGCAATTCCCATAGAAAATCAACGGCGTCTCTATTCAATTGTGTGGAGCGCATATCAGGTGGGTTTTCTCTGCCGGCTTAAGAGATACACGTGAAACTAAAGCCGATCCTGGGTGCCTAGGGTGCCTGTCATCCAATCCGCACTGAATTTCATTTCTAGCACATAGCCAAAAAATCGCCCCATTGACTTACATTGGAGTGCAGAAAAGGTCATTTTTTCTCGGTCCCTTTAAGAGGTAGGAGTTAAACAAGCTTAGGTCTGCGGTGCCCAGGGGGGACCCCATCCAGCCCGCACTGAGTTTCATTCCTACCACCTTAGGAAAAAAAGTCATTATTTTGAGGCTTAGAAGTCATTTCTGCAATTCCCATAGAAAATCAACGGCGTCTCTATTCAATTGTGTGGAGCGCATATCAGGTGGGTTTTCTCTGCCGGCTTAAGAGATACACGTGAAACTAAAGCCGATCCTGGGTGCCTAGGGTGCCTGTCATCCAATCCGCACTGAATTTCATTTCTAGCACATAGCCAAAAAATCGCCCCATTGACTTACATTGGAGTGCAGAAAAGGTCATTTTTTCTCGGTCCCTTTAAGAGGTAGGAGTTAAACAAGCTTAGGTCTGCGGTGCCCAGGGGGGACCCCATCCAGCCCGCACTGAGTTTCATTCCTACCACCTTAGGAAAAAAAGTCATTATTTTGAGGCTTAGAAGTCATTTCTGCAATTCCCATAGAAAATCAACGGCGTCTCTATTCAATTGTGTGGAGCGCATATCAGGTGGGTTTTCTCTGCCGGCTTAAGAGATACACGTGAAACTAAAGCCGATCCTGGGTGCCTAGGGTGCCTGTCATCCAATCCGCACTGAATTTCATTTCTAGCACATAGCCAAAAAATCGCCCCATTGACTTACATTGGAGTGCAGAAAAGGTCATTTTTTCTCGGTCCCTTTAAGAGGTAGGAGTTAAACAAGCTTAGGTCTGCGGTGCCCAGGGGGGACCCCATCCAGCCCGCACTGAGTTTCATTCCTACCACCTTAGGAAAAAAAGTCATTATTTTGAGGCTTAGAAGTCATTTCTGCAATTCCCATAGAAAATCAACGGCGTCTCTATTCAATTGTGTGGAGCGCATATCAGGTGGGTTTTCTCTGCCGGCTTAAGAGATACACGTGAAACTAAAGCCGATCCTGGGTGCCTAGGGTGCCTGTCATCCAATCCGCACTGAATTTCATTTCTAGCACATAGCCAAAAAATCGCCCCATTGACTTACATTGGAGTGCAGAAAAGGTCATTTTTTCTCGGTCCCTTTAAGAGGTAGGAGTTAAACAAGCTTAGGTCTGCGGTGCCCAGGGGGGACCCCATCCAGCCCGCACTGAGTTTCATTCCTACCACCTTAGGAAAAAAAGTCATTATTTTGAGGCTTAGAAGTCATTTCTGCAATTCCCATAGAAAATCAACGGCGTCTCTATTCAATTGTGTGGAGCGCATATCAGGTGGGTTTTCTCTGCCGGCTTAAGAGATACACGTGAAACTAAAGCCGATCCTGGGTGCCTAGGGTGCCTGTCATCCAATCCGCACTGAATTTCATTTCTAGCACATAGCCAAAAAATCGCCCCATTGACTTACATTGGAGTGCAGAAAAGGTCATTTTTTCTCGGTCCCTTTAAGAGGTAGGAGTTAAACAAGCTTAGGTCTGCGGTGCCCAGGGGGGACCCCATCCAGCCCGCACTGAGTTTCATTCCTACCACCTTAGGAAAAAAAGTCATTATTTTGAGGCTTAGAAGTCATTTCTGCAATTCCCATAGAAAATCAACGGCGTCTCTATTCAATTGTGTGGAGCGCATATCAGGTGGGTTTTCTCTGCCGGCTTAAGAGATACACGTGAAACTAAAGCCGATCCTGGGTGCCTAGGGTGCCTGTCATCCAATCCGCACTGAATTTCATTTCTAGCACATAGCCAAAAAATCGCCCCATTGACTTACATTGGAGTGCAGAAAAGGTCATTTTTTCTCGGTCCCTTTAAGAGGTAGGAGTTAAACAAGCTTAGGTCTGCGGTGCCCAGGGGGGACCCCATCCAGCCCGCACTGAGTTTCATTCCTACCACCTTAGGAAAAAAAGTCATTATTTTGAGGCTTAGAAGTCATTTCTGCAATTCCCATAGAAAATCAACGGCGTCTCTATTCAATTGTGTGGAGCGCATATCAGGTGGGTTTTCTCTGCCGGCTTAAGAGATACACGTGAAACTAAAGCCGATCCTGGGTGCCTAGGGTGCCTGTCATCCAATCCGCACTGAATTTCATTTCTAGCACATAGCCAAAAAATCGCCCCATTGACTTACATTGGAGTGCAGAAAAGGTCATTTTTTCTCGGTCCCTTTAAGAGGTAGGAGTTAAACAAGCTTAGGTCTGCGGTGCCCAGGGGGGACCCCATCCAGCCCGCACTGAGTTTCATTCCTACCACCTTAGGAAAAAAAAGTCATTATTTTGAGGCTTAGAAGTCATTTCTGCAATTCCCATAGAAAATCAACGGCGTCTCTATTCAATTGTGTGGAGCGCATATCAGGTGGGTTTTCTCTGCCGGCTTAAGAGATACACGTGAAACTAAAGCCGATCCTGGGTGCCTAGGGTGCCTGTCATCCAATCCGCACTGAATTTCATTTCTAGCACATAGCCAAAAAATCGCCCCATTGACTTACATTGGAGTGCAGAAAAGGTCATTTTTTCTCGGTCCCTTTAAGAGGTAGGAGTTAAACAAGCTTAGGTCTGCGGTGCCCAGGGGGGACCCCATCCAGCCCGCACTGAGTTTCATTCCTACCACCTTAGGAAAAAAAGTCATTATTTTGAGGCTTAGAAGTCATTTCTGCAATTCCCATAGAAAATCAATGGCGTCTCTATTCAATTGTGTGGAGCGCATATCAGGTGGGTTTTCTCTGCCGGCTTAAGAGATACACGTGAAACTAAAGCCGATCCTGGGTGCCCAGGGTGCCTGTCATCCAATCCGCACTGAATTTCATTTCTAGCACATAGCCAAAAAATCGCCCCATTGACTTACATTGGAGTGCAGAAAAGGTCATTTTTTCTCGGTCCCTTTAAGAGGTAGGAGTTAAACAAGCTTAGGTCTGCGGTGCCCAGGGGGGACCCCATCCAGCCCGCACTGAGTTTCATTCCTACCACCTTAGGAAAAAAAGTCATTATTTTGAGGCTTAGAAGTCATTTCTGCAATTCCCATAGAAAATCAACGGCGTCTCTATTCAATTGTGTGGAGCGCATATCAGGTGGGTTTTCTCTGCCGGCTTAAGAGATACACGTGAAACTAAAGCCGATCCTGGGTGCCTAGGGTGCCTGTCATCCAATCCGCACTGAATTTCATTTCTAGCACATAGCCAAAAAATCGCCCCATTGACTTACATTGGAGTGCAGAAAAGGTCATTTTTTCTCGGTCCCTTTAAGAGGTAGGAGTTAAACAAGCTTAGGTCTGCGGTGCCCAGGGGGGACCCCATCCAGCCCGCACTGAGTTTCATTCCTACCACCTTAGGAAAAAAAGTCATTATTTTGAGGCTTAGAAGTCATTTCTGCAATTCCCATAGAAAATCAACGGCGTCTCTATTCAATTGTGTGGAGCGCATATCAGGTGGGTTTTCTCTGCCGGCTTAAGAGATACACGTGAAACTAAAGCCGATCCTGGGTGCCTAGGGTGCCTGTCATCCAATCCGCACTGAATTTCATTTCTAGCACATAGCCAAAAAATCGCCCCATTGACTTACATTGGAGTGCAGAAAAGGTCATTTTTTCTCGGTCCCTTTAAGAGGTAGGAGTTAAACAAGCTTAGGTCTGCGGTGCCCAGGGGGGACCCCATCCAGCCCGCACTGAGTTTCATTCCTACCACCTTAGGAAAAAAAGTCATTATTTTGAGGCTTAGAAGTCATTTCTGCAATTCCCATAGAAAATCAACGGCGTCTCTATTCAATTGTGTGGAGCGCATATCAGGTGGGTTTTCTCTGCCGGCTTAAGAGATACACGTGAAACTAAAGCCGATCCTGGGTGCCTAGGGTGCCTGTCATCCAATCCGCACTGAATTTCATTTCTAGCACATAGCCAAAAAATCGCCCCATTGACTTACATTGGAGTGCAGAAAAGGTCATTTTTTCTCGGTCCCTTTAAGAGGTAGGAGTTAAACAAGCTTAGGTCTGCGGTGCCCAGGGGGGACCCCATCCAGCCCGCACTGAGTTTCATTCCTACCACCTTAGGAAAAAAAGTCATTATTTTGAGGCTTAGAAGTCATTTCTGCAATTCCCATAGAAAATCAATGGCGTCTCTATTCAATTGTGTGGAGCGCATATCAGGTGGGATTTTCTCTGCCGGCTTAAGAGATACACGTGAAACTAAAGCCGATCCTGGGTGCCTAGGGTGCCTGTCATCCAATCCGCACTGAATTTCATTTCTAGCACATAGCCAAAAAATCGCCCCATTGACTTACATTGGAGTGCAGAAAAGGTCATTTTTTCTCGGTCCCTTTAAGAGGTAGGAGTTAAACAAGCTTAGGTCTGCGGTGCCCAGGGGGGACCCCATCCAGCCCGCACTGAGTTTCATTCCTACCACCTTAGGAAAAAAAAGTCATTATTTTGAGGCTTAGAAGTCATTTCTGCAATTCCCATAGAAAATCAACGGCGTCTCTATTCAATTGTGTGGAGCGCATATCAGGTGGGTTTTCTCTGCCGGCTTAAGAGATACACGTGAAACTAAAGCCGATCCTGGGTGCCTAGGGTGCCTGTCATCCAATCCGCACTGAATTTCATTTCTAGCACATAGCCAAAAAATCGCCCCATTGACTTACATTGGAGTGCAGAAAAGGTCATTTTTTCTCGGTCCCTTTAAGAGGTAGGAGTTAAACAAGCTTAGGTCTGCGGTGCCCAGGGGGGACCCCATCCAGCCCGCACTGAGTTTCATTCCTACCACCTTAGGAAAAAAAGTCATTATTTTGAGGCTTAGAAGTCATTTCTGCAATTCCCATAGAAAATCAACGGCGTCTCTATTCAATTGTGTGGAGCGCATATCAGGTGGGTTTTCTCTGCCGGCTTAAGAGATACACGTGAAACTAAAGCCGATCCTGGGTGCCTAGGGTGCCTGTCATCCAATCCGCACTGAATTTCATTTCTAGCACATAGCCAAAAAATCGCCCCATTGACTTACATTGGAGTGCAGAAAAGGTCATTTTTTCTCGGTCCCTTTAAGAGGTAGGAGTTAAACAAGCTTAGGTCTGCGGTGCCCAGGGGGGACCCCATCCAGCCCGCACTGAGTTTCATTCCTACCACCTTAGGAAAAAAAGTCATTATTTTGAGGCTTAGAAGTCATTTCTGCAATTCCCATAGAAAATCAACGGCGTCTCTATTCAATTGTGTGGAGCGCATATCAGGTGGGTTTTCTCTGCCGGCTTAAGAGATACACGTGAAACTAAAGCCGATCCTGGGTGCCTAGGGTGCCTGTCATCCAATCCGCACTGAATTTCATTTCTAGCACATAGCCAAAAAATCGCCCCATTGACTTACATTGGAGTGCAGAAAAGGTCATTTTTTCTCGGTCCCTTTAAGAGGTAGGAGTTAAACAAGCTTAGGTCTGCGGTGCCCAGGGGGGACCCCATCCAGCCCGCACTGAGTTTCATTCCTACCACCTTAGGAAAAAAAGTCATTATTTTGAGGCTTAGAAGTCATTTCTGCAATTCCCATAGAAAATCAACGGCGTCTCTATTCAATTGTGTGGAGCGCATATCAGGTGGGTTTTCTCTGCCGGCTTAAGAGATACACGTGAAACTAAAGCCGATCCTGGGTGCCTAGGGTGCCTGTCATCCAATCCGCACTGAATTTCATTTCTAGCACATAGCCAAAAAATCGCCCCATTGACTTACATTGGAGTGCAGAAAAGGTCATTTTTTCTCGGTCCCTTTAAGAGGTAGGAGTTAAACAAGCTTAGGTCTGCGGTGCCCAGGGGGGACCCCATCCAGCCCGCACTGAGTTTCATTCCTACCACCTTAGGAAAAAAAGTCATTATTTTGAGGCTTAGAAGTCATTTCTGCAATTCCCATAGAAAATCAACTGGCGTCTCTATTCAATTGTGTGGAGCGCATATCAGGTGGGTTTTCTCTGCCGGCTTAAGAGATACACGTGAAACTAAAGCCGATCCTGGGTGCCTAGGGTGCCTGTCATCCAATCCGCACTGAATTTCATTTCTAGCACATAGCCAAAAAATCGCCCCATTGACTTACATTGGAGTGCAGAAAAGGTCATTTTTTCTCGGTCCCTTTAAGAGGTAGGAGTTAAACAAGCTTAGGTCTGCGGTGCCCAGGGGGGACCCCATCCAGCCCGCACTGAGTTTCATTCCTACCACCTTAGGAAAAAAAGTCATTATTTTGAGGCTTAGAAGTCATTTCTGCAATTCCCATAGAAAATCAACGGCGTCTCTATTCAATTGTGTGGAGCGCATATCAGGTGGGTTTTCTCTGCCGGCTTAAGAGATACACGTGAAACTAAAGCCGATCCTGGGTGCCTAGGGTGCCTGTCATCCAATCCGCACTGAATTTCATTTCTAGCACATAGCCAAAAAATCGCCCCATTGACTTACATTGGAGTGCAGAAAAGGTCATTTTTTCTCGGTCCCTTTAAGAGGTAGGAGTTAAACAAGCTTAGGTCTGCGGTGCCCAGGGGGGACCCCATCCAGCCCGCACTGAGTTTCATTCCTACCACCTTAGGAAAAAAAGTCATTATTTTGAGGCTTAGAAGTCATTTCTGCAATTCCCATAGAAAATCAACGGCGTCTCTATTCAATTGTGTGGAGCGCATATCAGGTGGGATTTTCTCTGCCGGCTTAAGAGATACACGTGAAACTAAAGCCGATCCTGGGTGCCTAGGGTGCCTGTCATCCAATCCGCACTGAATTTCATTTCTAGCACATAGCCAAAAAATCGCCCCATTGACTTACATTGGAGTGCAGAAAAGGTCATTTTTTCTCGGTCCCTTTAAGAGGTAGGAGTTAAACAAGCTTAGGTCTGCGGTGCCCAGGGGGGACCCCATCCAGCCCGCACTGAGTTTCATTCCTACCACCTTAGGAAAAAAAGTCATTATTTTGAGGCTTAGAAGTCATTTCTGCAATTCCCATAGAAAATCAACGGCGTCTCTATTCAATTGTGTGGAGCGCATATCAGGTGGGTTTTCTCTGCCGGCTTAAGAGATACACGTGAAACTAAAGCCGATCCTGGGTGCCTAGGGTGCCTGTCATCCAATCCGCACTGAATTTCATTTCTAGCACATAGCCAAAAAATCGCCCCATTGACTTACATTGGAGTGCAGAAAAGGTCATTTTTTCTCGGTCCCTTTAAGAGGTAGGAGTTAAACAAGCTTAGGTCTGCGGTGCCCAGGGGGGACCCCATCCAGCCCGCACTGAGTTTCATTCCTACCACCTTAGGAAAAAAAGTCATTATTTTGAGGCTTAGAAGTCATTTCTGCAATTCCCATAGAAAATCAACGGCGTCTCTATTCAATTGTGTGGAGCGCATATCAGGTGGGTTTTCTCTGCCGGCTTAAGAGATACACGTGAAACTAAAGCCGATCCTGGGTGCCTAGGGTGCCTGTCATCCAATCCGCACTGAATTTCATTTCTAGCACATAGCCAAAAAATCGCCCCATTGACTTACATTGGAGTGCAGAAAAGGTCATTTTTTCTCGGTCCCTTTAAGAGGTAGGAGTTAAACAAGCTTAGGTCTGCGGTGCCCAGGGGGGACCCCATCCAGCCCGCACTGAGTTTCATTCCTACCACCTTAGGAAAAAAAGTCATTATTTTGAGGCTTAGAAGTCATTTCTGCAATTCCCATAGAAAATCAACGGCGTCTCTATTCAATTGTGTGGAGCGCATATCAGGTGGGTTTTCTCTGCCGGCTTAAGAGATACACGTGAAACTAAAGCCGATCCTGGGTGCCTAGGGTGCCTGTCATCCAATCCGCACTGAATTTCATTTCTAGCACATAGCCAAAAAATCGCCCCATTGACTTACATTGGAGTGCAGAAAAGGTCATTTTTTCTCGGTCCCTTTAAGAGGTAGGAGTTAAACAAGCTTAGGTCTGCGGTGCCCAGGGGGGACCCCATCCAGCCCGCACTGAGTTTCATTCCTACCACCTTAGGAAAAAAAAGTCATTATTTTGAGGCTTAGAAGTCATTTCTGCAATTCCCATAGAAAATCAACGGCGTCTCTATTCAATTGTGTGGAGCGCATATCAGGTGGGTTTTCTCTGCCGGCTTAAGAGATACACGTGAAACTAAAGCCGATCCTGGGTGCCTAGGGTGCCTGTCATCCAATCCGCACTGAATTTCATTTCTAGCACATAGCCAAAAAATCGCCCCATTGACTTACATTGGAGTGCAGAAAAGGTCATTTTTTCTCGGTCCCTTTAAGAGGTAGGAGTTAAACAAGCTTAGGTCTGCGGTGCCCAGGGGGGACCCCATCCAGCCCGCACTGAGTTTCATTCCTACCACCTTAGGAAAAAAAGTCATTATTTTGAGGCTTAGAAGTCATTTCTGCAATTCCCATAGAAAATCAACGGCGTCTCTATTCAATTGTGTGGAGCGCATATCAGGTGGGTTTTCTCTGCCGGCTTAAGAGATACACGTGAAACTAAAGCCGATCCTGGGTGCCTAGGGTGCCTGTCATCCAATCCGCACTGAATTTCATTTCTAGCACATAGCCAAAAAATCGCCCCATTGACTTACATTGGAGTGCAGAAAAGGTCATTTTTTCTCGGTCCCTTTAAGAGGTAGGAGTTAAACAAGCTTAGGTCTGCGGTGCCCAGGGGGGACCCCATCCAGCCCGCACTGAGTTTCATTCCTACCACCTTAGGAAAAAAAGTCATTATTTTGAGGCTTAGAAGTCATTTCTGCAATTCCCATAGAAAATCAACGGCGTCTCTATTCAATTGTGTGGAGCGCATATCAGGTGGGTTTTCTCTGCCGGCTTAAGAGATACACGTGAAACTAAAGCCGATCCTGGGTGCCTAGGGTGCCTGTCATCCAATCCGCACTGAATTTCATTTCTAGCACATAGCCAAAAAATCGCCCCATTGACTTACATTGGAGTGCAGAAAAGGTCATTTTTTCTCGGTCCCTTTAAGAGGTAGGAGTTAAACAAGCTTAGGTCTGCGGTGCCCAGGGGGGACCCCATCCAGCCCGCACTGAGTTTCATTCCTACCACCTTAGGAAAAAAAGTCATTATTTTGAGGCTTAGAAGTCATTTCTGCAATTCCCATAGAAAATCAACGGCGTCTCTATTCAATTGTGTGGAGCGCATATCAGGTGGGTTTTCTCTGCCGGCTTAAGAGATACACGTGAAACTAAAGCCGATCCTGGGTGCCTAGGGTGCCTGTCATCCAATCCGCACTGAATTTCATTTCTAGCACATAGCCAAAAAATCGCCCCATTGACTTACATTGGAGTGCAGAAAAGGTCATTTTTTCTCGGTCCCTTTAAGAGGTAGGAGTTAAACAAGCTTAGGTCTGCGGTGCCCAGGGGGGACCCCATCCAGCCCGCACTGAGTTTCATTCCTACCACCTTAGGAAAAAAAGTCATTATTTTGAGGCTTAGAAGTCATTTCTGCAATTCCCATAGAAAATCAACGGCGTCTCTATTCAATTGTGTGGAGCGCATATCAGGTGGGTTTTCTCTGCCGGCTTAAGAGATACACGTGAAACTAAAGCCGATCCTGGGTGCCTAGGGTGCCTGTCATCCAATCCGCACTGAATTTCATTTCTAGCACATAGCCAAAAAATCGCCCCATTGACTTACATTGGAGTGCAGAAAAGGTCATTTTTTCTCGGTCCCTTTAAGAGGTAGGAGTTAAACAAGCTTAGGTCTGCGGTGCCCAGGGGGGACCCCATCCAGCCCGCACTGAGTTTCATTCCTACCACCTTAGGAAAAAAAGTCATTATTTTGAGGCTTAGAAGTCATTTCTGCAATTCCCATAGAAAATCAACGGCGTCTCTATTCAATTGTGTGGAGCGCATATCAGGTGGGTTTTCTCTGCCGGCTTAAGAGATACACGTGAAACTAAAGCCGATCCTGGGTGCCTAGGGTGCCTGTCATCCAATCCGCACTGAATTTCATTTCTAGCACATAGCCAAAAAATCGCCCCATTGACTTACATTGGAGTGCAGAAAAGGTCATTTTTTCTCGGTCCCTTTAAGAGGTAGGAGTTAAACAAGCTTAGGTCTGCGGTGCCCAGGGGGGACCCCATCCAGCCCGCACTGAGTTTCATTCCTACCACCTTAGGAAAAAAAGTCATTATTTTGAGGCTTAGAAGTCATTTCTGCAATTCCCATAGAAAATCAACGGCGTCTCTATTCAATTGTGTGGAGCGCATATCAGGTGGGTTTTCTCTGCCGGCTTAAGAGATACACGTGAAACTAAAGCCGATCCTGGGTGCCTAGGGTGCCTGTCATCCAATCCGCACTGAATTTCATTTCTAGCACATAGCCAAAAAATCGCCCCATTGACTTACATTGGAGTGCAGAAAAGGTCATTTTTTCTCGGTCCCTTTAAGAGGTAGGAGTTAAACAAGCTTAGGTCTGCGGTGCCCAGGGGGGACCCCATCCAGCCCGCACTGAGTTTCATTCCTACCACCTTAGGAAAAAAAGTCATTATTTTGAGGCTTAGAAGTCATTTCTGCAATTCCCATAGAAAATCAACGGCGTCTCTATTCAATTGTGTGGAGCGCATATCAGGTGGGTTTTCTCTGCCGGCTTAAGAGATACACGTGAAACTAAAGCCGATCCTGGGTGCCTAGGGTGCCTGTCATCCAATCCGCACTGAATTTCATTTCTAGCACATAGCCAAAAAATCGCCCCATTGACTTACATTGGAGTGCAGAAAAGGTCATTTTTTCTCGGTCCCTTTAAGAGGTAGGAGTTAAACAAGCTTAGGTCTGCGGTGCCCAGGGGGGACCCCATCCAGCCCGCACTGAGTTTCATTCCTACCACCTTAGGAAAAAAAGTCATTATTTTGAGGCTTAGAAGTCATTTCTGCAATTCCCATAGAAAATCAACGGCGTCTCTATTCAATTGTGTGGAGCGCATATCAGGTGGGTTTTCTCTGCCGGCTTAAGAGATACACGTGAAACTAAAGCCGATCCTGGGTGCCTAGGGTGCCTGTCATCCAATCCGCACTGAATTTCATTTCTAGCACATAGCCAAAAAAATCGCCCCATTGACTTACATTGGAGTGCAGAAAAGGTCATTTTTTCTCGGTCCCTTTAAGAGGTAGGAGTTAAACAAGCTTAGGTCTGCGGTGCCCAGGGGGGACCCCATCCAGCCCGCACTGAGTTTCATTCCTACCACCTTAGGAAAAAAAGTCATTATTTTGAGGCTTAGAAGTCATTTCTGCAATTCCCATAGAAAATCAACGGCGTCTCTATTCAATTGTGTGGAGCGCATATCAGGTGGGTTTTCTCTGCCGGCTTAAGAGATACACGTGAAACTAAAGCCGATCCTGGGTGCCTAGGGTGCCTGTCATCCAATCCGCACTGAATTTCATTTCTAGCACATAGCCAAAAAATCGCCCCATTGACTTACATTGGAGTGCAGAAAAGGTCATTTTTTCTCGGTCCCTTTAAGAGGTAGGAGTTAAACAAGCTTAGGTCTGCGGTGCCCAGGGGGGACCCCATCCAGCCCGCACTGAGTTTCATTCCTACCACCTTAGGAAAAAAAGTCATTATTTTGAGGCTTAGAAGTCATTTCTGCAATTCCCATAGAAAATCAACGGCGTCTCTATTCAATTGTGTGGAGCGCATATCAGGTGGGTTTTCTCTGCCGGCTTAAGAGATACACGTGAAACTAAAGCCGATCCTGGGTGCCTAGGGTGCCTGTCATCCAATCCGCACTGAATTTCATTTCTAGCACATAGCCAAAAAATCGCCCCATTGACTTACATTGGAGTGCAGAAAAGGTCATTTTTTCTCGGTCCCTTTAAGAGGTAGGAGTTAAACAAGCTTAGGTCTGCGGTGCCCAGGGGGGACCCCATCCAGCCCGCACTGAGTTTCATTCCTACCACCTTAGGAAAAAAAGTCATTATTTTGAGGCTTAGAAGTCATTTCTGCAATTCCCATAGAAAATCAACGGCGTCTCTATTCAATTGTGTGGAGCGCATATCAGGTGGGTTTTCTCTGCCGGCTTAAGAGATACACGTGAAACTAAAGCCGATCCTGGGTGCCTAGGGTGCCTGTCATCCAATCCGCACTGAATTTCATTTCTAGCACATAGCCAAAAAATCGCCCCATTGACTTACATTGGAGTGCAGAAAAGGTCATTTTTTCTCGGTCCCTTTAAGAGGTAGGAGTTAAACAAGCTTAGGTCTGCGGTGCCCAGGGGGGACCCCATCCAGCCCGCACTGAGTTTCATTCCTACCACCTTAGGAAAAAAAGTCATTATTTTGAGGCTTAGAAGTCATTTCTGCAATTCCCATAGAAAATCAACGGCGTCTCTAATTCAATTGTGTGGAGCGCATATCAGGTGGGTTTTCTCTGCCGGCTTAAGAGATACACGTGAAACTAAAGCCGATCCTGGGTGCCTAGGGTGCCTGTCATCCAATCCGCACTGAATTTCATTTCTAGCACATAGCCAAAAAATCGCCCCATTGACTTACATTGGAGTGCAGAAAAGGTCATTTTTTCTCGGTCCCTTTAAGAGGTAGGAGTTAAACAAGCTTAGGTCTGCGGTGCCCAGGGGGGACCCCATCCAGCCCGCACTGAGTTTCATTCCTACCACCTTAGGAAAAAAAGTCATTATTTTGAGGCTTAGAAGTCATTTCTGCAATTCCCATAGAAAATCAACGGCGTCTCTATTCAATTGTGTGGAGCGCATATCAGGTGGGATTTTCTCTGCCGGCTTAAGAGATACACGTGAAACTAAAGCCGATCCTGGGTGCCTAGGGTGCCTGTCATCCAATCCGCACTGAATTTCATTTCTAGCACATAGCCAAAAAATCGCCCCATTGACTTACATTGGAGTGCAGAAAAGGTCATTTTTTCTCGGTCCCTTTAAGAGGTAGGAGTTAAACAAGCTTAGGTCTGCGGTGCCCAGGGGGGACCCCATCCAGCCCGCACTGAGTTTCATTCCTACCACCTTAGGAAAAAAAGTCATTATTTTGAGGCTTAGAAGTCATTTCTGCAATTCCCATAGAAAATCAACGGCGTCTCTATTCAATTGTGTGGAGCGCATATCAGGTGGGTTTTCTCTGCCGGCTTAAGAGATACACGTGAAACTAAAGCCGATCCTGGGTGCCTAGGGTGCCTGTCATCCAATCCGCACTGAATTTCATTTCTAGCACATAGCCAAAAAATCGCCCCATTGACTTACATTGGAGTGCAGAAAAGGTCATTTTTTCTCGGTCCCTTTAAGAGGTAGGAGTTAAACAAGCTTAGGTCTGCGGTGCCCAGGGGGGACCCCATCCAGCCCGCACTGAGTTTCATTCCTACCACCTTAGGAAAAAAAGTCATTATTTTGAGGCTTAGAAGTCATTTCTGCAATTCCCATAGAAAATCAACGGCGTCTCTATTCAATTGTGTGGAGCGCATATCAGGTGGGTTTTCTCTGCCGGCTTAAGAGATACACGTGAAACTAAAGCCGATCCTGGGTGCCTAGGGTGCCTGTCATCCAATCCGCACTGAATTTCATTTCTAGCACATAGCCAAAAAATCGCCCCATTGACTTACATTGGAGTGCAGAAAAGGTCATTTTTTCTCGGTCCCTTTAAGAGGTAGGAGTTAAACAAGCTTAGGTCTGCGGTGCCCAGGGGGGACCCCATCCAGCCCGCACTGAGTTTCATTCCTACCACCTTAGGAAAAAAAGTCATTATTTTGAGGCTTAGAAGTCATTTCTGCAATTCCCATAGAAAATCAACGGCGTCTCTATTCAATTGTGTGGAGCGCATATCAGGTGGGTTTTCTCTGCCGGCTTAAGAGATACACGTGAAACTAAAGCCGATCCTGGGTGCCTAGGGTGCCTGTCATCCAATCCGCACTCAATTTCATTTCTAGCACATAGCCAAAAAATCGCCCCATTGACTTACATTGGAGTGCAGAAAAGGTCATTTTTTCTCGGTCCCTTTAAGAGGTAGGAGTTAAACAAGCTTAGGTCTGCGGTGCCCAGGGGGGACCCCATCCAGCCCGCACTGAGTTTCATTCCTACCACCTTAGGAAAAAAAGTCATTATTTTGAGGCTTAGAAGTCATTTCTGCAATTCCCATAGAAAATCAACGTTCTTGCAGTCCTAAGGCGGCACACCATGGGTTAAGTCTAGGATCCCGAGTGCAAGGCAGAAGAGACATGCTCAGCAGTATCCAATCAAAAAAGGACACATGGTATAAGAGGCCGGATCAACCACACCAACACAGAGTTTTTTTCCTTCTGCAAGTAGGAAGAGACAATTATGTGTTTTTTGCACTTAATTTACACTTGTTTCTTTGTGTTTTTTTCAGATTTGCCTGAGCAGTGTTTGCTGGCACAACGCATGTTTCAGACTTGGAGACCAGGCTACAGTGTTGCAGTCTGCCTTGATCTGTCATGCCCTGGATGGGATCTAGAGTTGGACTCAGGACTATAATATATGGTTCTCCAATCTCTTTTTCGATCCCTGTCCGCACAGTCCTCCCGGAGATGACCTGACCTGCAGATGACCTGATATGCGGAGGACCTAATGTGCGGACCACCATACATTCATTTGGTGCATGGTTCCTGTCTACCTACTCCGTCCTCTGGGGATGAATGGGACAGGACCTACATGCCGCGGGACAAGTCCTCCCGGTGATGACCTGACATGCAGATGACCCGATATGCGGAGGACCTAATGTGCGGACCACCTTACATTCATTTGATGCATGGTTCCTGTCTACCTACTCCGTCCTCTGGGGATGAATGGGACAGGACCTACATGCCGCGGGACAAATCCTCCCGGTGATGACCTGACATGCAGATGACCTGATATGCGGAGGACCTAAGGTACGGACCACCATACATTCATTTGATGCATGGCTCCTGTCTACCTACTACGTCCTCTGGGAGGACCTACATGCCGCGGGACATGGTGAGTGTATAACACCTATCAGGTTATCTGATGGTGGTGTTTTCCCGTTTATTATTCACTTAGCTGTGTTATGGTGATTTCTGGCATTGCCAATATGGGGGCAGGTTGGTAATCTTGAATTTTGGCGCCAAAGACGCCCGTGCTGAATTCCCCCGCCACTCTATGCACGAGGTGCCGGCGTGCGGTCCACCTGCGTTCCAGCGTGCTGGGAGCTTCCTGCCACACTGAATACCCTTTCCGCTATCGCCTGTCATGCTGAAATAGAGGGTGTGTATGTTTCCGTCTGTCACACATCATGCAACGGTAATTACCGGCCTCCTCATTTAGGTAGTTGGTGCCTAAATTACGGGCTCTGCATCGGCATCCCGGTCTCTGTGCCTTCCTTTTTTCAGCTAAAGAGTAGGTGCTGACAGCAGGCGTTATGTGCGCGCCCTTTTGCTGCGTAGCTTATGGGGAAATTACCTGAGGGTTTTTATTTATTATTTCTGTTTTCCCCTCCTTATCAGTTGATCAGAGTTAGCAAGGGTTACAGCGGTATATATATGATTCTGTAACTGTGTTTGATGATGAGCTTGTTTTACTACTCTCACTCCCATCATGCTAACTTTTCATTGGGAGATCTCTGTGTATCACTGAGCTCTGCTGGGAGAGTAGTCTCTATGTCATTCATCCTTCCCCAGCAGCCACGCCCCTAGGGCGTGGTTTATACTTTGTATTGAGTTTGGAGCATTTTGTCTGCTCTCTCTCTCTCCTCTAACTCTGAGGGGAATCCCCTAGCTGTTATATATTGGGAGATCACTGTTCTAATCTGCTATTTTGCTGTGAACACATAGGGGGAATTGGAATTTTTTTCTGCAACTCGGGGATATTTCCACCAGTTGTACTGATTTATTATACTGATACTATTATACTCTATTTTTGTGTTCGTATAAGAGTTTTTCCCCCTGTGTTATGTTTCTGCTTCCACTCCCATCTTACACTATAGCAGATGGGAGGGTTCTGTATTGTCTGCGCCCTGATGAGTGGAGTAGTCAAGTCATATGCCTTTCCCCTTCTGCGGTAGTTCTGGGGGTTTGTTCACTGGGTTGTTTAACATTTTGTGCCCTTTATCGTACTCGCATATATATCCCTTTCTGTTGCTCTGGCTGTTTCTGTTTCTATTTTCTGTTTCAGAATGAACTCTCCTGCCAAAGGATACATCAGCAGGAGGAGTCACAGATTTTGACAGCCCTATCATCAGTTTCTTCCATGAGGATCATTCTGCGGAGATTGCCTGAACTGATGGATTTGCTTGAACAGTGTTGTGGACACAACGCGTGACAGACTTGGTGACCACTCTGCAGTTTACAGTCTCGGTCTCGCCCTGAAAGACATCAGGATAGCAATCAGAACTATAATCTATGGTTCTCCCAACTCTTATTTATCCTGATCTGCACCATCCTCCTTTGGACGATCGGATTGTCAGACCTGCTTGCATTCAGATGACGCAGGATTTGTTTCCCTGTCTTTGCCGTCCCCTACTCGATGAACGGATTCAGACCTGCATGCATCCAGATCACACAGGGGACATGTTATTGTTTACCTATCATGCTCTTGGATGACGGTGTTTTTATTCCCGTCACTATCACACATTACTTGTGTATGCAACTATGTCTACTGGGGGCAGGTCTGATACCTCCATGCTACAATCCTCTTTATTGGATGCAGAGTTTAAACTTCTGGCGCAAAAATTAGCCACTCTGACTTTTCAGCGGACGACTAAATGCACGTGCAGCTGGTGTCTGAGCACCATCACAGTCCACCTGCAGATTAACGCACAAGGAGGTGTTCTCTGCCATGCTGAAATTTTCCCCGCTGACGGAGACACGAGGAGCCGGAGTCTCGGAAGTCGGGAGCGGCGGCCATTATGCCTCTAAAGCTAAGTACTGGAAAATGTGTTTTCTGTGTGTACTTTCTCGTTACCTGCACCCCGTTTTTTCAGGGAGAAGGGTAAAAAAGCTCTTTTTTAGGGGGGAGTGCGCCAGGAAGTCAATACCTGTTCCACGGGAGAGTTCCCGCCATTGAAAAGCACGAGGAACTGGCTTCCAGAAGCACAACTTTGCTGTGCGTACAAAGTGAACAGTGGGCCTTGCTCGCCCTATAATGGCTTCAAGCTATCAGTGATGATCTATATACTTAGCTCTATGGTAAGTACCTCATTATCCCCTCTGTCTTTCATCCTTTTTTGCAGGATGTTTCTTTATTAGGACTGAGAGGAAATCCGATAAAGGATTGGCTGTGTGTCACTACTACAGCTGAGACTTTGGAAGAGGGGACCCTAGGGGATGTTGGGGCTGTGTATCGCTAGTCCGACTAAAACGGTGGACCCCGGACTGAACTGTGAAACCGCAACGACTTACTGACATCCTGCTACTGGAATTATCAGTACCAGTTCTCCTCTGTTACCGCCGCCACCTCACGTCCAGTTTTTGGCTTAGCATACTCTGCCCTATAGTGGATATGGCTGATCCGGAAACAGTATATCCAGAAGGCGGCTGCTCGTTATCCTGCTGGTCGCTACATCGCCACTCTCTCATAATGTAAGTAATATTTCCGGCACATTAGTCTCTTGTTATGAGACTTTAAATTATCTGCTTGCCTGCTGAAAAAAAAAAAAAAAAAAAAAAAAAAAATTTTTGTTACCTGAGCTTAGTGAGCTACACTCTAGGAGTCTCGTAAGTAGGATACTAATCCCTGTCTGTGATGGTAGCCCACAATTCAAGACTTGGGTTGCATTACACACATAAATGACTGTCTACCCTGTTTAGGATCATCACAGCCTTGATGGGATACCTTGCGATGCAAGCCTAGCTCATATCATTGACCATTAGTCATGATAAATGTTTACTGTATGTGTTTTCCACATTATCCCCGTTTATGGGATCTGGGATGTATTACTTTTTGTCATCTAACCTGTTCGGTGTGTTTTTCTTTATGCGGCTAGGAAGAATTGTCTCAATGTCTTTCCCTGCGGCAGTCTACTCCTAGCTAGCGGGGAGAACCTTTTTTTAGGCGATTCTCCTTCTCCACGGCTTTACAGGGAAGCCTCCTAGTATTGTTAAATACCGACATTCTAAGGAGACTATGTATATTGTTTTTTGATGCTGGCTGTTTTTCTAGGAGTTGTTGTTTTCAGATTTATTCTCCTGCCAGACCGTAGCAGAGGAATCACAGATTACCACCACCCTATCATGGCTCTTTTCCAAGAGCACATTCTATGGAATTGCGGGAACATGTGTCCTTACTTGGATGTATTCAGCCGGGGTTTCCTGGCTTTTGAAGTTCTCCTCTCTGATCGACTACCGATGAGGAAAGAGGAGAGATCCGGGTGCCGAGAGTGCAGCTCTTTCCAATCCCTTTGGTGTCATTCCGGCTGCCATAGAATGCCATAATCCCTGATGTTGGAACAGCGTCCTCCTAATAGTGGAGTAACTATCTGGTTTCTCTTTTTTTGCCTACCTTGTGTCAGCCTCTCAATAGATTCTAGTATCCAAGGAACAACCTTAGCTATCCGAAACTTGTCAATTCATGACAACCCGCTCGGAGGTTCCGTTCTACCCTTATAGTATGTCCGTCTTTGTACGTATGCTCATGTGTGTTATTCTACACTCTTTCCATTTTTTTAGCTATCTATATTCACAGGGCGTGTTCCGCGGACCCGTAAGCGGTCAAGGGACCCTTGATACATACACTATTTTGTTAAATCATTTTACAGGGATTATGGTTTCAGTTCCTCTTATAACTCTGCTGTTTATTGTTACAAGAGGGAAGTAACATACCAGACATCATGGTTTTCAAGTCAAATATCTTTAGTTTGGACGAAGCACTCCTCCTCAGCTGGAACGCCCCTCCTAGGATGTTTTGGTTCAGCCCCCTATCTCGCCGATCTTTCCGGCTGAGAATAGTGGGGAGGCTTTGGAGCTTTTTAGCTTAACACGATAGTTGCTTTGGACTAACAGCAGACAATTGGAAAATCTCCAAAAGGTCTCTGTGTGTCTTTAGCCCTTTCTGTTTCATAAGATGTTGGCTTCCAATCTTTCTCCTCCAAGTTGGCTTAAATTAACAATTAGCCATGGTTCAAGGATTTCCTTTCCTGCCTTCGAAGCTTCTTCAGATGCTTCAATCAATCCCCTGGATGTAGAAGTGCTACTTCTGGGAAACCTGGTTATTTGTTTCTGCGGGAAAAGGAGAACTTCAACAGCCTCAAGAAATAAAAATCGTGCTTATGGCTTGTTCCCTTCTATTCCTCAAGCTCTAGATGAGACTACAGCTTATTCATCAGGGCCATGTCAATTGACTGGACCTGCTTTCAAGATCGTTCTTCAAGAGGCTAGAGCTGATTCATTTTAAGAAAGCTTTGACCTTTTGTACCTCCTTCTACGGGATTTTTATCCTAAAACAGCAGGCCTTAAGCAGAAAATTCCTAAGTGTCTAAGTATTTTGGATTAATTCCTCCCCGTGTGTGCTTTACACTGCTGTGTAGGTCCCATGTTGTGCCGCCTTAGACTGCCACAGAACGTAGGAATTTTGATACTTACCTAACGGGAATTCCTGTTTCTTGAAGTCCATAGCCACAAAACGCCTCCATTATTAAATATACTGCTGCATACGAACTCTGTGTTTGTGGTTCTCCGCCTCTTATACCATGTGTCCTTTTTTGATTGGTACTGCTGAGCAGTCCCCATCTGCCTTGCCTCGGATCCTATTCTTACCCCTTGGTGTGCCGCCTATTGACTTAGAACAGAATTTCCAGTTAGCTAAGCCTCAAAATCAACGGCGTCTCTAATTCAATTGTGTGGAGCGCATATCAGGTGGGTTTTCTCTGCCGGCTTAAGAGATACACGTGAAACTAAAGCCGATCCTGGGTGCCTAGGGTGCCTGTCATCCAATCCGCACTGAATTTCATTTCTAGCACATAGCCAAAAAATCGCCCCATTGACTTACATTGGAGTGCAGAAAAGGTCATTTTTTCTCGGTCCCTTTAAGAGGTAGGAGTTAAACAAGCTTAGGTCTGCGGTGCCCAGGGGGGACCCCATCCAGCCCGCACTGAGTTTCATTCCTACCACCTTAGGAAAAAAAGTCATTATTTTGAGGCTTAGAAGTCATTTCTGCAATTCCCATAGAAAATCAACGGCGTCTCTATTCAATTGTGTGGAGCGCATATCAGGTGGGTTTTCTCTGCCGGCTTAAGAGATACACGTGAAACTAAAGCCGATCCTGGGTGCCTAGGGTGCCTGTCATCCAATCCGCACTGAATTTCATTTCTAGCACATAGCCAAAAAATCGCCCCATTGACTTACATTGGAGTGCAGAAAAGGTCATTTTTTCTCGGTCCCTTTAAGAGGTAGGAGTTAAACAAGCTTAGGTCTGCGGTGCCCAGGGGGGACCCCATCCAGCCCGCACTGAGTTTCATTCCTACCACCTTAGGAAAAAAAGTCATTATTTTGAGGCTTAGAAGTCATTTCTGCAATTCCCATAGAAAATCAACGGCGTCTCTATTCAATTGTGTGGAGCGCATATCAGGTGGGTTTTCTCTGCCGGCTTAAGAGATACACGTGAAACTAAAGCCGATCCTGGGTGCCTAGGGTGCCTGTCATCCAATCCGCACTGAATTTCATTTCTAGCACATAGCCAAAAAATCGCCCCATTGACTTACATTGGAGTGCAGAAAAGGTCATTTTTTCTCGGTCCCTTTAAGAGGTAGGAGTTAAACAAGCTTAGGTCTGCGGTGCCCAGGGGGGACCCCATCCAGCCCGCACTGAGTTTCATTCCTACCACCTTAGGAAAAAAAGTCATTATTTTGAGGCTTAGAAGTCATTTCTGCAATTCCCATAGAAAATCAACGGCGTCTCTATTCAATTGTGTGGAGCGCATATCAGGTGGGTTTTCTCTGCCGGCTTAAGAGATACACGTGAAACTAAAGCCGATCCTGGGTGCCTAGGGTGCCTGTCATCCAATCCGCACTGAATTTCATTTCTAGCACATAGCCAAAAAATCGCCCCATTGACTTACATTGGAGTGCAGAAAAGGTCATTTTTTCTCGGTCCCTTTAAGAGGTAGGAGTTAAACAAGCTTAGGTCTGCGGTGCCCAGGGGGGACCCCATCCAGCCCGCACTGAGTTTCATTCCTACCACCTTAGGAAAAAAAGTCATTATTTTGAGGCTTAGAAGTCATTTCTGCAATTCCCATAGAAAATCAACGGCGTCTCTATTCAATTGTGTGGAGCGCATATCAGGTGGGTTTTCTCTGCCGGCTTAAGAGATACACGTGAAACTAAAGCCGATCCTGGGTGCCTAGGGTGCCTGTCATCCAATCCGCACTGAATTTCATTTCTAGCACATAGCCAAAAAATCGCCCCATTGACTTACATTGGAGTGCAGAAAAGGTCATTTTTTCTCGGTCCCTTTAAGAGGTAGGAGTTAAACAAGCTTAGGTCTGCGGTGCCCAGGGGGGACCCCATCCAGCCCGCACTGAGTTTCATTCCTACCACCTTAGGAAAAAAAGTCATTATTTTGAGGCTTAGAAGTCATTTCTGCAATTCCCATAGAAAATCAATGGCGTCTCTATTCAATTGTGTGGAGCGCATATCAGGTGGGTTTTCTCTGCCGGCTTAAGAGATACACGTGAAACTAAAGCCGATCCTGGGTGCCTAGGGTGCCTGTCATCCAATCCGCACTGAATTTCATTTCTAGCACATAGCCAAAAAATCGCCCCATTGACTTACATTGGAGTGCAGAAAAGGTCATTTTTTCTCGGTCCCTTTAAGAGGTAGGAGTTAAACAAGCTTAGGTCTGCGGTGCCCAGGGGGGACCCCATCCAGCCCGCACTGAGTTTCATTCCTACCACCTTAGGAAAAAAAGTCATTATTTTGAGGCTTAGAAGTCATTTCTGCAATTCCCATAGAAAATCAACGGCGTCTCTATTCAATTGTGTGGAGCGCATATCAGGTGGGTTTTCTCTGCCGGCTTAAGAGATACACGTGAAACTAAAGCCGATCCTGGGTGCCTAGGGTGCCTGTCATCCAATCCGCACTGAATTTCATTTCTAGCACATAGCCAAAAAATCGCCCCATTGACTTACATTGGAGTGCAGAAAAGGTCATTTTTTCTCGGTCCCTTTAAGAGGTAGGAGTTAAACAAGCTTAGGTCTGCGGTGCCCAGGGGGGACCCCATCCAGCCCGCACTGAGTTTCATTCCTACCACCTTAGGAAAAAAAGTCATTATTTTGAGGCTTAGAAGTCATTTCTGCAATTCCCATAGAAAATCAACTGGCGTCTCTATTCAATTGTGTGGAGCGCATATCAGGTGGGTTTTCTCTGCCGGCTTAAGAGATACACGTGAAACTAAAGCCGATCCTGGGTGCCTAGGGTGCCTGTCATCCAATCCGCACTGAATTTCATTTCTAGCACATAGCCAAAAAATCGCCCCATTGACTTACATTGGAGTGCAGAAAAGGTCATTTTTTCTCGGTCCCTTTAAGAGGTAGGAGTTAAACAAGCTTAGGTCTGCGGTGCCCAGGGGGGACCCCATCCAGCCCGCACTGAGTTTCATTCCTACCACCTTAGGAAAAAAAGTCATTATTTTGAGGCTTAGAAGTCATTTCTGCAATTCCCATAGAAAATCAACGGCGTCTCTATTCAATTGTGTGGAGCGCATATCAGGTGGGTTTTCTCTGCCGGCTTAAGAGATACACGTGAAACTAAAGCCGATCCTGGGTGCCTAGGGTGCCTGTCATCCAATCCGCACTGAATTTCATTTCTAGCACATAGCCAAAAAATCGCCCCATTGACTTACATTGGAGTGCAGAAAAGGTCATTTTTTCTCGGTCCCTTTAAGAGGTAGGAGTTAAACAAGCTTAGGTCTGCGGTGCCCAGGGGGGACCCCATCCAGCCCGCACTGAGTTTCATTCCTACCACCTTAGGAAAAAAAGTCATTATTTTGAGGCTTAGAAGTCATTTCTGCAATTCCCATAGAAAATCAACGGCGTCTCTATTCAATTGTGTGGAGCGCATATCAGGTGGGTTTTCTCTGCCGGCTTAAGAGATACACGTGAAACTAAAGCCGATCCTGGGTGCCTAGGGTGCCTGTCATCCAATCCGCACTGAATTTCATTTCTAGCACATAGCCAAAAAATCGCCCCATTGACTTACATTGGAGTGCAGAAAAGGTCATTTTTTCTCGGTCCCTTTAAGAGGTAGGAGTTAAACAAGCTTAGGTCTGCGGTGCCCAGGGGGGACCCCATCCAGCCCGCACTGAGTTTCATTCCTACCACCTTAGGAAAAAAAGTCATTATTTTGAGGCTTAGAAGTCATTTCTGCAATTCCCATAGAAAATCAACGGCGTCTCTATTCAATTGTGTGGAGCGCATATCAGGTGGGTTTTCTCTGCCGGCTTAAGAGATACACGTGAAACTAAAGCCGATCCTGGGTGCCTAGGGTGCCTGTCATCCAATCCGCACTGAATTTCATTTCTAGCACATAGCCAAAAAATCGCCCCATTGACTTACATTGGAGTGCAGAAAAGGTCATTTTTTCTCGGTCCCTTTAAGAGGTAGGAGTTAAACAAGCTTAGGTCTGCGGTGCCCAGGGGGGACCCCATCCAGCCCGCACTGAGTTTCATTCCTACCACCTTAGGAAAAAAAGTCATTATTTTGAGGCTTAGAAGTCATTTCTGCAATTCCCATAGAAAATCAACGGCGTCTCTATTCAATTGTGTGGAGCGCATATCAGGTGGGTTTTCTCTGCCGGCTTAAGAGATACACGTGAAACTAAAGCCGATCCTGGGTGCCTAGGGTGCCTGTCATCCAATCCGCACTGAATTTCATTTCTAGCACATAGCCAAAAAATCGCCCCATTGACTTACATTGGAGTGCAGAAAAGGTCATTTTTTCTCGGTCCCTTTAAGAGGTAGGAGTTAAACAAGCTTAGGTCTGCGGTGCCCAGGGGGGACCCCATCCAGCCCGCACTGAGTTTCATTCCTACCACCTTAGGAAAAAAAGTCATTATTTTGAGGCTTAGAAGTCATTTCTGCAATTCCCATAGAAAATCAACGGCGTCTCTATTCAATTGTGTGGAGCGCATATCAGGTGGGTTTTCTCTGCCGGCTTAAGAGATACACGTGAAACTAAAGCCGATCCTGGGTGCCTAGGGTGCCTGTCATCCAATCCGCACTGAATTTCATTTCTAGCACATAGCCAAAAAATCGCCCCATTGACTTACATTGGAGTGCAGAAAAGGTCATTTTTTCTCGGTCCCTTTAAGAGGTAGGAGTTAAACAAGCTTAGGTCTGCGGTGCCCAGGGGGGACCCCATCCAGCCCGCACTGAGTTTCATTCCTACCACCTTAGGAAAAAAAGTCATTATTTTGAGGCTTAGAAGTCATTTCTGCAATTCCCATAGAAAATCAACGGCGTCTCTATTCAATTGTGTGGAGCGCATATCAGGTGGGTTTTCTCTGCCGGCTTAAGAGATACACGTGAAACTAAAGCCGATCCTGGGTGCCTAGGGTGCCTGTCATCCAATCCGCACTGAATTTCATTTCTAGCACATAGCCAAAAAATCGCCCCATTGACTTACATTGGAGTGCAGAAAAGGTCATTTTTTCTCGGTCCCTTTAAGAGGTAGGAGTTAAACAAGCTTAGGTCTGCGGTGCCCAGGGGGGACCCCATCCAGCCCGCACTGAGTTTCATTCCTACCACCTTAGGAAAAAAAGTCATTATTTTGAGGCTTAGAAGTCATTTCTGCAATTCCCATAGAAAATCAACGGCGTCTCTATTCAATTGTGTGGAGCGCATATCAGGTGGGTTTTCTCTGCCGGCTTAAGAGATACACGTGAAACTAAAGCCGATCCTGGGTGCCTAGGGTGCCTGTCATCCAATCCGCACTGAATTTCATTTCTAGCACATAGCCAAAAAATCGCCCCATTGACTTACATTGGAGTGCAGAAAAGGTCATTTTTTCTCGGTCCCTTTAAGAGGTAGGAGTTAAACAAGCTTAGGTCTGCGGTGCCCAGGGGGGACCCCATCCAGCCCGCACTGAGTTTCATTCCTACCACCTTAGGAAAAAAAGTCATTATTTTGAGGCTTAGAAGTCATTTCTGCAATTCCCATAGAAAATCAACGGCGTCTCTATTCAATTGTGTGGAGCGCATATCAGGTGGGTTTTCTCTGCCGGCTTAAGAGATACACGTGAAACTAAAGCCGATCCTGGGTGCCTAGGGTGCCTGTCATCCAATCCGCACTGAATTTCATTTCTAGCACATAGCCAAAAAATCGCCCCATTGACTTACATTGGAGTGCAGAAAAGGTCATTTTTTCTCGGTCCCTTTAAGAGGTAGGAGTTAAACAAGCTTAGGTCTGCGGTGCCCAGGGGGGACCCCATCCAGCCCGCACTGAGTTTCATTCCTACCACCTTAGGAAAAAAAGTCATTATTTTGAGGCTTAGAAGTCATTTCTGCAATTCCCATAGAAAATCAACGGCGTCTCTATTCAATTGTGTGGAGCGCATATCAGGTGGGTTTTCTCTGCCGGCTTAAGAGATACACGTGAAACTAAAGCCGATCCTGGGTGCCTAGGGTGCCTGTCATCCAATCCGCACTGAATTTCATTTCTAGCACATAGCCAAAAAATCGCCCCATTGACTTACATTGGAGTGCAGAAAAGGTCATTTTTTCTCGGTCCCTTTAAGAGGTAGGAGTTAAACAAGCTTAGGTCTGCGGTGCCCAGGGGGGACCCCATCCAGCCCGCACTGAGTTTCATTCCTACCACCTTAGGAAAAAAAGTCATTATTTTGAGGCTTAGAAGTCATTTCTGCAATTCCCATAGAAAATCAACGGCGTCTCTATTCAATTGTGTGGAGCGCATATCAGGTGGGTTTTCTCTGCCGGCTTAAGAGATACACGTGAAACTAAAGCCGATCCTGGGTGCCTAGGGTGCCTGTCATCCAATCCGCACTGAATTTCATTTCTAGCACATAGCCAAAAAATCGCCCCATTGACTTACATTGGAGTGCAGAAAAGGTCATTTTTTCTCGGTCCCTTTAAGAGGTAGGAGTTAAACAAGCTTAGGTCTGCGGTGCCCAGGGGGGACCCCATCCAGCCCGCACTGAGTTTCATTCCTACCACCTTAGGAAAAAAAGTCATTATTTTGAGGCTTAGAAGTCATTTCTGCAATTCCCATAGAAAATCAACGGCGTCTCTAATTCAATTGTGTGGAGCGCATATCAGGTGGGTTTTCTCTGCCGGCTTAAGAGATACACGTGAAACTAAAGCCGATCCTGGGTGCCTAGGGTGCCTGTCATCCAATCCGCACTGAATTTCATTTCTAGCACATAGCCAAAAAATCGCCCCATTGACTTACATTGGAGTGCAGAAAAGGTCATTTTTTCTCGGTCCCTTTAAGAGGTAGGAGTTAAACAAGCTTAGGTCTGCGGTGCCCAGGGGGGACCCCATCCAGCCCGCACTGAGTTTCATTCCTACCACCTTAGGAAAAAAAGTCATTATTTTGAGGCTTAGAAGTCATTTCTGCAATTCCCATAGAAAATCAACTGGCGTCTCTATTCAATTGTGTGGAGCGCATATCAGGTGGGATTTTCTCTGCCGGCTTAAGAGATACACGTGAAACTAAAGCCGATCCTGGGTGCCTAGGGTGCCTGTCATCCAATCCGCACTGAATTTCATTTCTAGCACATAGCCAAAAAATCGCCCCATTGACTTACATTGGAGTGCAGAAAAGGTCATTTTTTCTCGGTCCCTTTAAGAGGTAGGAGTTAAACAAGCTTAGGTCTGCGGTGCCCAGGGGGGACCCCATCCAGCCCGCACTGAGTTTCATTCCTACCACCTTAGGAAAAAAAGTCATTATTTTGAGGCTTAGAAGTCATTTCTGCAATTCCCATAGAAAATCAATGGCGTCTCTATTCAATTGTGTGGAGCGCATATCAGGTGGGATTTTCTCTGCCGGCTTAAGAGATACACGTGAAACTAAAGCCGATCCTGGGTGCCTAGGGTGCCTGTCATCCAATCCGCACTGAATTTCATTTCTAGCACATAGCCAAAAAATCGCCCCATTGACTTACATTGGAGTGCAGAAAAGGTCATTTTTTCTCGGTCCCTTTAAGAGGTAGGAGTTAAACAAGCTTAGGTCTGCGGTGCCCAGGGGGGACCCCATCCAGCCCGCACTGAGTTTCATTCCTACCACCTTAGGAAAAAAAGTCATTATTTTGAGGCTTAGAAGTCATTTCTGCAATTCCCATAGAAAATCAACGGCGTCTCTATTCAATTGTGTGGAGCGCATATCAGGTGGGTTTTCTCTGCCGGCTTAAGAGATACACGTGAAACTAAAGCCGATCCTGGGTGCCTAGGGTGCCTGTCATCCAATCCGCACTGAATTTCATTTCTAGCACATAGCCAAAAAATCGCCCCATTGACTTACATTGGAGTGCAGAAAAGGTCATTTTTTCTCGGTCCCTTTAAGAGGTAGGAGTTAAACAAGCTTAGGTCTGCGGTGCCCAGGGGGGACCCCATCCAGCCCGCACTGAGTTTCATTCCTACCACCTTAGGAAAAAAAGTCATTATTTTGAGGCTTAGAAGTCATTTCTGCAATTCCCATAGAAAATCAACGGCGTCTCTATTCAATTGTGTGGAGCGCATATCAGGTGGGTTTTCTCTGCCGGCTTAAGAGATACACGTGAAACTAAAGCCGATCCTGGGTGCCTAGGGTGCCTGTCATCCAATCCGCACTGAATTTCATTTCTAGCACATAGCCAAAAAATCGCCCCATTGACTTACATTGGAGTGCAGAAAAGGTCATTTTTTCTCGGTCCCTTTAAGAGGTAGGAGTTAAACAAGCTTAGGTCTGCGGTGCCCAGGGGGGACCCCATCCAGCCCGCACTGAGTTTCATTCCTACCACCTTAGGAAAAAAAAGTCATTATTTTGAGGCTTAGAAGTCATTTCTGCAATTCCCATATTAAATCAACTGGCGTCTCTATTCAATTGTGTGGAGCGCATATCAGGTGGATTTTCTCTGCCGCCTTAAGAGATACACGTGAAACTAAAGCCGATCCTGGGTGCCTAGGGTGCCTGTCATCCAATCCGCACTGAATTTCATTTCTAGCACATAGCCAAAAAATCGCCCCATTGATTTTCTATGGGAATTGCAGAAATGACTTCTAAGCCTCAAAATAATGACTTTTTTTCCTAAGGTGGTAGGAATGAAACTCAGTGTGGGCTGGATGGGGTCCCCCCTGGGCACCGCAGACCTAAGCTTGTTTAACTCCTACCTCTTAAAGGGACCGAGAAAAAATGACCTTTTCTGCACTCCAATGTAAGTCAATGGGGCGATTTTTTGGCTATGTGCTAGAAATGAAATTCAGTGCGGATTGGATGACAGGCACCCTAGGCACCCAGGATCGGCTTTAGTTTCACGTGTATCTCTTAAGCCGGCAGAGAAAACCCACCTGATATGCGCTCCACACAATTGAATAGAGACGCCAGTTGATTTTCTATGGGAATTGCAGAAATGACTTCTAAGCCTCAAAATAATGACTTTTTTTCCTAAGGTGGTAGGAATGAAACTCAGTGTGGGCTGGATGGGGTCCCCCCTGGGCACCGCAGACCTAAGCTTGTTTAACTCCTACCTCTTAAAGGGACCGAGAAAAAATGACCTTTTCTGCACTCCAATGTAAGTCAATGGGGCGATTTTTTGGCTATGTTCTAGAAATGAAATTCAGTGCGGATTGGATGACAGGCACCCTAGGCACCCAGGATCGGCTTTAGTTTCACGTGTATCTCTTAAGCCGGCAGAGAAAATCCACCTGATATGCGCTCCACACAATTGAATAGAGACGCCGTTGATTTTCTATGGGAATTGCAGAAATGACTTCTAAGCCTCAAAATAATGACTTTTTTTCCTAAGGTGGTAGGAATGAAACTCAGTGCGGGCTGGATGGGGTCCCCCCTGGGCACCGCAGACCTAAGCTTGTTTAACTCCTACCTCTTAAAGGGACCGAGAAAAAATGACCTTTTCTGCACTCCAATGTAAGTCAATGGGGCGATTTTTTGGCTATGTGCTAGAAATGAAATTCAGTGCGGATTGGATGACAGGCACCCTAGGCACCCAGGATCGGCTTTAGTTTCACGTGTATCTCTTAAGCCGGCAGAGAAAATCCACCTGATATGCGCTCCACACAATTGAATAGAGACGCCAGTTGATTTTCTATGGGAATTGCAGAAATGACTTCTAAGCCTCAAAATAATGACTTTTTTTCCTAAGGTGGTAGGAATGAAACTCAGTGCGGGCTGGATGGGGTCCCCCCTGGGCACCGCAGACCTAAGCTTGTTTAACTCCTACCTCTTAAAGGGACCGAGAAAAAATGACCTTTTCTGCACTCCAATGTAAGTCAATGGGGCGATTTTTTGGCTATGTGCTAGAAATGAAATTCAGTGCGGATTGGATGACAGGCACCCTAGGCACCCAGGATCGGCTTTAGTTTCACGTGTATCTCTTAAGCCGGCAGAGAAAATCCACCTGATATGCGCTCCACACAATTGAATTAGAGACGCCAGTTGATTTTCTATGGGAATTGCAGAAATGACTTCTAAGCCTCAAAATAATGACTTTTTTTCCTAAGGTGGTAGGAATGAAACTCAGTGTGGGCTGGATGGGGTCCCCCCTGGGCACCGCAGACCTAAGCTTGTTTAACTCCTACCTCTTAAAGGGACCGAGAAAAAATGACCTTTTCTGCACTCCAATGTAAGTCAATGGGGCGATTTTTTGGCTATGTGCTAGAAATGAAATTCAGTGCGGATTGGATGACAGGCACCCTAGGCACCCAGGATCGGCTTTAGTTTCACGTGTATCTCTTAAGCCGGCAGAGAAAACCACCTGATATTCGCTCCACACAATTGAATTAGAGACGCCGTTGATTTTCTATGGGAATTGCAGAAATGACTTCTAAGCCTCAAAATAATGACTTTTTTTCCTAAGGTGGTAGGAATGAAACTCAGTGCGGGCTGGATGGGGTCCCCCCTGGGCACCGCAGACCTAAGCTTGTTTAACTCCTACCTCTTAAAGGGACCGAGAAAAAATGACCTTTTCTGCACTCCAATGTAAGTCAATGGGGCGATTTTTTGGCTATGTGCTAGAAATGAAATTCAGTGCGGATTGGATGACAGGCACCCTAGGCACCCAGGATCGGCTTTAGTTTCACGTGTATCTCTTAAGCCGGCAGAGAAAATCCACCTGATATGCGCTCCACACAATTGAATAGAGACGCCAGTTGATTTTCTATGGGAATTGCAGAAATGACTTCTAAGCCTCAAAATAATGACTTTTTTTCCTAAGGTGGTAGGAATGAAACTCAGTGCGGGCTGGATGGGGTCCCCCCTGGGCACCGCAGACCTAAGCTTGTTTAACTCCTACCTCTTAAAGGGACCGAGAAAAAATGACCTTTTCTGCACTCCAATGTAAGTCAATGGGGCGATTTTTTGGCTATGTGCTAGAAATGAAATTCAGTGCGGATTGGATGACAGGCACCCTAGGCACCCAGGATCGGCTTTAGTTTCACGTGTATCTCTTAAGCCGGCAGAGAAAACCCACCTGATATGCGCTCCACACAATTGAATAGAGACGCCGTTGATTTTCTATGGGAATTGCAGAAATGACTTCTAAGCCTCAAAATAATGACTTTTTTTCCTAAGGTGGTAGGAATGAAACTCAGTGCGGGCTGGATGGGGTCCCCCCTGGGCACCGCAGACCTAAGCTTGTTTAACTCCTACCTCTTAAAGGGACCGAGAAAAAATGACCTTTTCTGCACTCCAATGTAAGTCAATGGGGCGATTTTTTGGCTATGTGCTAGAAATGAAATTCAGTGCGGATTGGATGACAGGCACCCTAGGCACCCAGGATCGGCTTTAGTTTCACGTGTATCTCTTAAGCCGGCAGAGAAAATCCACCTGATATGCGCTCCACACAATTGAATTAGAGACGCCAGTTGATTTTCTATGGGAATTGCAGAAATGACTTCTAAGCCTCAAAATAATGACTTTTTTTCCTAAGGTGGTAGGAATGAAACTCAGTGCGGGCTGGATGGGGTCCCCCCTGGGCACCGCAGACCTAAGCTTGTTTAACTCCTACCTCTTAAAGGGACCGAGAAAAAATGACCTTTTCTGCACTCCAATGTAAGTCAATGGGGCGATTTTTTGGCTATGTGCTAGAAATGAAATTCAGTGCGGATTGGATGACAGGCACCCTAGGCACCCAGGATCGGCTTTAGTTTCACGTGTATCTCTTAAGCCGGCAGAGAAAACCCACCTGATATGCGCTCCACACAATTGAATTAGAGACGCCGTTGATTTTCTATGGGAATTGCAGAAATGACTTCTAAGCCTCAAAATAATGACTTTTTTTCCTAAGGTGGTAGGAATGAAACTCAGTGCGGGCTGGATGGGGTCCCCCCTGGGCACCGCAGACCTAAGCTTGTTTAACTCCTACCTCTTAAAGGGACCGAGAAAAAATGACCTTTTCTGCACTCCAATGTAAGTCAATGGGGCGATTTTTTGGCTATGTGCTAGAAATGAAATTCAGTGCGGATTGGATGACAGGCACCCTAGGCACCCAGGATCGGCTTTAGTTTCACGTGTATCTCTTAAGCCGGCAGAGAAAATCCACCTGATATGCGCTCCACACAATTGAATTAGAGACGCCGTTGATTTTCTATGGGAATTGCAGAAATGACTTCTAAGCCTCAAAATAATGACTTTTTTTCCTAAGGTGGTAGGAATGAAACTCAGTGCGGGCTGGATGGGGTCCCCCCTGGGCACCGCAGACCTAAGCTTGTTTAACTCCTACCTCTTAAAGGGACCGAGAAAAAATGACCTTTTCTGCACTCCAATGTAAGTCAATGGGGCGATTTTTTGGCTATGTGCTAGAAATGAAATTCAGTGCGGATTGGATGACAGGCACCCTAGGCACCCAGGATCGGCTTTAGTTTCACGTGTATCTCTTAAGCCGGCAGAGAAAATCCACCTGATATGCGCTCCACACAATTGAATAGAGACGCCAGTTGATTTTCTATGGGAATTGCAGAAATGACTTCTAAGCCTCAAAATAATGACTTTTTTTCCTAAGGTGGTAGGAATGAAACTCAGTGCGGGCTGGATGGGGTCCCCCCTGGGCACCGCAGACCTAAGCTTGTTTAACTCCTACCTCTTAAAGGGACCGAGAAAAAATGACCTTTTCTGCACTCCAATGTAAGTCAATGGGGCGATTTTTTGGCTATGTGCTAGAAATGAAATTCAGTGCGGATTGGATGACAGGCACCCTAGGCACCCAGGATCGGCTTTAGTTTCACGTGTATCTCTTAAGCCGGCAGAGAAAATCCACCTGATATGCGCTCCACACAATTGAATAGAGACGCCAGTTGATTTTCTATGGGAATTGCAGAAATGACTTCTAAGCCTCAAAATAATGACTTTTTTTCCTAAGGTGGTAGGAATGAAACTCAGTGTGGGCTGGATGGGGTCCCCCCTGGGCACCGCAGACCTAAGCTTGTTTAACTCCTACCTCTTAAAGGGACCGAGAAAAAATGACCTTTTCTGCACTCCAATGTAAGTCAATGGGGCGATTTTTTGGCTATGTGCTAGAAATGAAATTCAGTGCGGATTGGATGACAGGCACCCTAGGCACCCAGGATCGGCTTTAGTTTCACGTGTATCTCTTAAGCCGGCAGAGAAAACCCACCTGATATGCGCTCCACACAATTGAATTAGAGACGCCGTTGATTTTCTATGGGAATTGCAGAAATGACTTCTAAGCCTCAAAATAATGACTTTTTTTCCTAAGGTGGTAGGAATGAAACTCAGTGCGGGCTGGATGGGGTCCCCCCTGGGCACCGCAGACCTAAGCTTGTTTAACTCCTACCTCTTAAAGGGACCGAGAAAAAATGACCTTTTCTGCACTCCAATGTAAGTCAATGGGGCGATTTTTTGGCTATGTGCTAGAAATGAAATTCAGTGCGGATTGGATGACAGGCACCCTAGGCACCCAGGATCGGCTTTAGTTTCACGTGTATCTCTTAAGCCGGCAGAGAAAATCCACCTGATATGCGCTCCACACAATTGAATAGAGACGCCATTGATTTTCTATGGGAATTGCAGAAATGACTTCTAAGCCTCAAAATAATGACTTTTTTTCCTAAGGTGGTAGGAATGAAACTCAGTGTGGGCTGGATGGGGTCCCCCCTGGGCACCGCAGACCTAAGCTTGTTTAACTCCTACCTCTTAAAGGGACCGAGAAAAAATGACCTTTTCTGCACTCCAATGTAAGTCAATGGGGCGATTTTTTGGCTATGTGCTAGAAATGAAATTCAGTGCGGATTGGATGACAGGCACCCTAGGCACCCAGGATCGGCTTTAGTTTCACGTGTATCTCTTAAGCCGGCAGAGAAAACCCACCTGATATGCGCTCCACACAATTGAATTAGAGACGCCGTTGATTTTCTATGGGAATTGCAGAAATGACTTCTAAGCCTCAAAATAATGACTTTTTTTCCTAAGGTGGTAGGAATGAAACTCAGTGCGGGCTGGATGGGGTCCCCCCTGGGCACCGCAGACCTAAGCTTGTTTAACTCCTACCTCTTAAAGGGACCGAGAAAAAATGACCTTTTCTGCACTCCAATGTAAGTCAATGGGGCGATTTTTTGGCTATGTGCTAGAAATGAAATTCAGTGCGGATTGGATGACAGGCACCCTAGGCACCCAGGATCGGCTTTAGTTTCACGTGTATCTCTTAAGCCGGCAGAGAAAACCCACCTGATATGCGCTCCACACAATTGAATAGAGACGCCGTTGATTTTCTATGGGAATTGCAGAAATGACTTCTAAGCCTCAAAATAATGACTTTTTTTCCTAAGGTGGTAGGAATGAAACTCAGTGCGGGCTGGATGGGGTCCCCCCTGGGCACCGCAGACCTAAGCTTGTTTAACTCCTACCTCTTAAAGGGACCGAGAAAAAATGACCTTTTCTGCACTCCAATGTAAGTCAATGGGGCGATTTTTTGGCTATGTGCTAGAAATGAAATTCAGTGCGGATTGGATGACAGGCACCCTAGGCACCCAGGATCGGCTTTAGTTTCACGTGTATCTCTTAAGCCGGCAGAGAAAATCCACCTGATATGCGCTCCACACAATTGAATAGAGACGCCAGTTGATTTTCTATGGGAATTGCAGAAATGACTTCTAAGCCTCAAAATAATGACTTTTTTTCCTAAGGTGGTAGGAATGAAACTCAGTGTGGGCTGGATGGGGTCCCCCCTGGGCACCGCAGACCTAAGCTTGTTTAACTCCTACCTCTTAAAGGGACCGAGAAAAAATGACCTTTTCTGCACTCCAATGTAAGTCAATGGGGCGATTTTTTGGCTATGTGCTAGAAATGAAATTCAGTGCGGATTGGATGACAGGCACCCTAGGCACCCAGGATCGGCTTTAGTTTCACGTGTATCTCTTAAGCCGGCAGAGAAAACCCACCTGATATGCGCTCCACACAATTGAATTAGAGACGCCGTTGATTTTCTATGGGAATTGCAGAAATGACTTCTAAGCCTCAAAATAATGACTTTTTTTCCTAAGGTGGTAGGAATGAAACTCAGTGCGGGCTGGATGGGGTCCCCCCTGGGCACCGCAGACCTAAGCTTGTTTAACTCCTACCTCTTAAAGGGACCGAGAAAAAATGACCTTTTCTGCACTCCAATGTAAGTCAATGGGGCGATTTTTTGGCTATGTGCTAGAAATGAAATTCAGTGCGGATTGGATGACAGGCACCCTAGGCACCCAGGATCGGCTTTAGTTTCACGTGTATCTCTTAAGCCGGCAGAGAAAACCCACCTGATATGCGCTCCACACAATTGAATTAGAGACGCCGTTGATTTTCTATGGGAATTGCAGAAATGACTTCTAAGCCTCAAAATAATGACTTTTTTTCCTAAGGTGGTAGGAATGAAACTCAGTGCGGGCTGGATGGGGTCCCCCCTGGGCACCGCAGACCTAAGCTTGTTTAACTCCTACCTCTTAAAGGGACCGAGAAAAAATGACCTTTTCTGCACTCCAATGTAAGTCAATGGGGCGATTTTTTGGCTATGTGCTAGAAATGAAATTCAGTGCGGATTGGATGACAGGCACCCTAGGCACCCAGGATCGGCTTTAGTTTCACGTGTATCTCTTAAGCCGGCAGAGAAAATCCACCTGATATGCGCTCCACACAATTGAATAGAGACGCCAGTTGATTTTCTAACAAATTTTATTTTTTTATTAAAGAAATATATGGTTACAAAAGCTCAATAATAAAGCAATGTAAAAGCTGTATTAACCATATTAAAGGTGAATTAATTGGGAAAACAAAATAAAGAAAAAGGGTACGGGGGAAAAAGAAGCATATGTTAGTTGAACAAAACTAATATATCTATTGCTATCTTTAAATTGTAATATCTCAGTCAAGGGGAAGCTCATATCATAAGTCCCGGAGTAATTCCAGGAAATATCCTTTAGTTACTCTCTAACTATCCCCTAGAGTGATCTTACACATGACGAAAGTAGAAGCCATCTTCTAATGGGAGAGGGTAAAGCGTGAACCAAAAAGAGGGATAAGGGTAAGGGATAGGAACTGCGGTTGTGTTCTCATAAGGCTAGTAAGCCCAATATAATTATTTCCTTATTATAGTTAGCATATTGTAATAGATAATAGACATGACATACCTTATAAATTGTCGTTGGCAACACAGAGACGTAAATTGAATCAACAAATCGACGATCAATATACCTCCCAGATGTATGATATCAATTAATTAATATTGACGTTCCTCTATATGATGTGTGTGGACGGACACTACTATGTATTATCATACTTTTAAGTCCAATTATGTTGAGTAATTATGGGGAGTGAACTCATTAAAACGTTAAATTGGTCTGATTCTTTAAATTTTTCCCAAGCATTCCATCTAACCTGGAATTTCTTCCCAGTATCTAATCTTCTGACACTAATTCTTCCAACCTATGGATCATATTCACTTCATCGACCCATTCAGAAATTTGAGGAGCTGAGGTGGATCTCCACTTCCTTGCGATTATCGCTCTGGCAGCCGTCAGGAGAAAGCCCACCAATGAATTCTTTACCTTACCTATTTGTCCTGAGATCATTGATAACAGGACCTGTTTAGGGGCCGATTGTCTATGTGAATATCTACAATATTGTTTATGACCCCAATCACATCTGACCAAAAATTTTTAACTACAGGACAATCCCACCATATGTGTAGCATAGTGCCTCTGCCCCCACCACATCTCCAACAGAGATCACTACGACTTGGATACATTAAAGTTAATTTAGCCGGTACAAGGTACCATCTAGCCAATATTTTGAAGTTCCTCTCTTGTATTTTGCAAGAGATGGAAGTCTTGTGTGTCATATGTAAGGCCATAGAAACCTCTTCGGGTGTGAAAGAACTCTCTAATTCCCTTTCCCAACCTGAGAAGTATTCTGGGCGACACTCCTCGTCGCCAGATACCAATAATTTATAAATCAATGACACTGTCTTAGTCGTGGTGGACGCGGAGACACATAGCTCTTCAAATGGCAATAAATTCCTCATCAGTCTAAGGGTATTTTTCTGTCTCTCCACAAAAGAATCTAATTGTAGGTATTGAAATTGTACTGTTTCTGCTGGGAGGGCTTCCCTAGCCTCTTTAAAAGGGAGATCATTGATCTGTTTAACCCCATTTTTAGAGAGAAGTGAGTGGAATGTAATGTTTTCTTCAGTAGGTATACCTAAGAAGGAGCTTTTGTGTAAGGCTGGGAGGAATCTCAAATTTCTGCCTAACGGTATAAGGGGACCATCTGGATTAAATTGTTCTGACACCATGTGTTTGGGAGAATTAATTAATGATGCAATGGAGGCACTAAGTGGTGACAAATATATAGATTTTATATCTTTTAGAATATCTTTGGGGTCCATAGAATAGCTGCTGGTTCAAAATTTGTGAATAGAGGCTTCTAATTTTATCCATAATTTATCATTTTTATGTTTGAATGCATCAAGTACCCTGTTTAGAATGGCTGCTTGGTAATATGCCTTACAACTAGGTAGGGATAAACCTCCCTCTAATTTGGGTCTGATTAGTATCTTGGTGGCTATGCGAGCTGGTTTTTGGGCCCAAACAAATTTAGTAAAGGTCGAGTTCATCCTGGATAGGTAGGGCTGTTTAAAGTTGCAGGTACCGCTTGAAATAGGTACAGCAAACGTGGTAGTACATTCATTTTAAGATATTAATCCTACCTATCCAGGAAAACTCCTTCCCTTCCCATCTTGCCAAATCACTTTTTATCTTTTTCATTAAGGGGTCAAAGTTTTCTTTTATTATAATTTCTGGGGATGTCGCTATTTTTGTCCCTAAATAACTAAGTGCTTTCGTTCTCCAATTAAACTGGAAATTTTCCATTAAATTTTTTCTCTCCCCCTCTGATAATGCAATAGTAAGCGCTTCGCATTTATTCAGATTGAGTTTATAATTACTATAGCGCGAGAATTCCTCAATTGCAGCTAATAGGGAGGGTAAAGATGTATGTGGTTGAGTGATAAATAGGAGTAAGTCATCGGCATAAGCCGAACAGACATGGTGTCTTTTCCCTAACCTGATACCTTTAATATCCGGATTATTCCTGATCGAATTTAATAAATGTTCCATGCATAACACATAGAGCATTGGAGAAAGTGGGCAACCCTGACGTGTTCCATTTCTAATGTGTACTGGACGAGACAAAGTACCATTAACTTTTATTTAGCGGTGGATTGTTATAAAGTGGCCATAATTTTTGTGGTCAAATTTGGGCCTAATCCAATTTGTTTTAACGTGAGCTCCAGGAACCTCCAGTCGACCCGGTCAAAGGCCTTTTCGGCATCAAGAGCAAGAAGAACTGTGCCGAGTTTGGCATTGTGTGAAGTAACTAGCAAGAGCAAAAGCCCTAAGCGTATTGTCTCTTGCTTCCTATTTGGTATAAATCCGACCTGATCCGGATCGACTAGAGGTCCCAGAGCCCAGTGAGTCTATTTGCAATGGTTTTTGAATAGATTTTTGTGTCCACATTTAATAAAGAAATTGGCCTGTACTGTTACAAGAGTTGGGTGTCCCTTGCCTTCTTTGGATTACAGTGATAAATGCTTCTAGGGATGATGGCAGGAATTTAACGTGTTTCGGAGATGGAATTAAAACACTTTAAAAGGTACGGGGATATGACGTTGAAAATAATTTATAAAACTTTGCCGTAAATCCATCTGGGCCCGGAGATTTGCCATTGGATAGATTTTGACAACCTCTTTGATCTCCTCCAATGTAAAATCTTTGTCTAGCTCATTACTCTCCTCCATAGATATCTCTGGAAGTTTAGTTTTATTAATGTACCTGTCATAGTATCAGGCGTATCTGCCAAGTCTGAAGCTCTATTGTCCTTTGGAAGACAATATAACTTGTCATAGAAGTTTTTAAATGTATCAGAGATTTCTTCAGTTTGTACGTGATTACTCCCTTGTGTTTCTAATCGAGGATATAGTATTTGAGTTTCGCTTATTTTTAAGGGGCGTTAGCTAGAAATCTACTGGGCCTATTACTCCAGATATAAAAACTCTTGCCACATATTTGTACCGTTCTTCTATATTGCCCATGAATTAAATCCTTTATTTTACTTCTAGTCTCATTCAATTCCAATAACGTCTCGGGCGACAGGGATTTTTATGAGCCGACTCTAATTTATTCAGTTTGGATAGAAGAACATTCAATTCTTTCGCTTTATCCTTCTTGAGCCTTGCCCCGTGTGCTATCAAGATACCCTTGCGGAGGCCTTAAATGCCTCCCATTTAAAGACATCCGCAGTAGGGGTCTTTTTTGTGGGCTTGTTCGAAAATCTCAAAAGGAGTTTCTGAGATCAGCTACACAAGCAACGTCATCTAATAGGGATTCATTTAGTCTCCATATCACAGCAGGTTTTTTTAGGCAGAAACGACAAGGTAGTGTGGACTGGCGCAGTGGTCAGATAAGACTATATTACCAATAGATGGCATCTTTAAGGGAGCCCAAAATTCGAATGCGAGGTAAAAATATAATCCAATCTAGTATAAGAATTGGTTGGTGCGAATAAAACGTGTAATCCTTGCCGTCGATTCAAATTCTCCAGGAGTCATACAATTTAAGATCTCTCAGGGATTTTTGAATTCTTTTGATTTCTCTAAGGGCGTTTTCGTTTTACCCGAGGATGTATCAACCCAAGGGATTCATCGGAATATTAAAATCTCCCCCAGTATTATCTGACCCTTTTGCGAATGTTTGCAGCGTACTGAGTGTCTCTGTAATAAGTTGGCCTGGTTTTGGTTCGGAGGCATATATATTTGCCAGTGTCAATGTCTCTTCAGCAATTAAACAATTAATAAAGATATACCTGGCTTCACTGTCTATTTTTTGCGTCCAGAAATTTGTAAGGGAGAGTTTATGGATGCCTATAGAGACACCCTTGGTCTTTTTATCGGGAGAAGCTGCATGATACCATGTTGTAAAATATCTAGTTTTTCCCTAAATCAGGGGTTTTATCTATTTTAAAGTGGGTTTCTTGAAGCATGACTATGTGTGACTTTCTCTTGTGTAGTGAATATAAGACATTAGAAAACGTTTTTTCGGGAGTATTAAACCGTTGACGTTTATGTGGTTTATGTAATGTCTGTCATCGTGGTCGTGAGTGTTTAAAAAACTTACAATTAGGCGGACGTCTGTATCAGTGAATGTGGTCTTGCCTTTGGTCTTCAGGAACGCACTCTGTGTTGCCAAAGGACTTTCTGTGGTCACAACCGCAGGGGAATTGAAAAGGGGAGGAAGAACTGAATAAAAAAGGAAAAACGAGAAAAAAGAAAGTTAAGTACTTCACAAGATATACAATCGTATCAAATCTGACAAATTGAACAAAAATCTAAACTAACAAAAAAAGCGTAAACTAAACGCGGGGGTCTATTTGTGACAATTTGTCACTAGGTCTTGGTAAGCAAGACAAACTATTGGGTCTAGTCTTGCTAATCAGACAATCTAAATGGTGGGTGAGTTGCACGCTCCTGGAAATAGCACCCGAATGTGTCCAGGCCTAAGATTCAACATAGTCTAGATTTCATTAAATGTATATATTAATGTGGGCCAAAGGGGTAATGAACGATTTAACTATCTAATGAGACTCCGGGAAAGGAGTATTTTTAACAAAGATTATATATGAAACCTCTATCGGAATATATTCAGTAACAACTATGCTAAGATTAGTTGATAAAAACACGCTGTATCCTGCTTAAGAGGGAAAGAGACAAAAATATATTATCTGAGGATAGCACACAGATAAAAAGGAAAAATAGTCATTTCTCTATCGCGAATTGGAGCCCTGACTGGGTTTCTCTTAATCTCTCTCTCTCTGTGGCAGGAGTGGGTCGCAGTCTCCTGTTTGATTCCTGAACCTTCATATCTGGTTGGGAGGTATAATATGTGGTGGTAGCACATGGTTTTCATGGCAATCGCCCATTCAAAGGGACAGAGTTTGGAGGTTTCTGGCGTTCAGAAAATGTAAATCTTAGGCTCCCTCAGGATAAGGTACTCCCCGCATATCACAGCTAGTGAAAAAGGCAACCCCCACTTATTTCAGGGTTCATATCCTGCAGTTTTTGGTATAGAGTGGCCTGAGGTCGCACTGGTCTCACAATTGGACGATAAGTCCGGTAAGATGTATCTTGGCTATTGAAGAATGTTTCTGAATTTTCTCTAGCCTCACATAATTGACTTTTTTTTCCTAATAGGTAGGAATGAACTCAGTGCGGGCTGGATTGGGTCCCCCCTTGGGCACCAAGCCTGTGTACCCTACGATTTCTATGTTTGATTCCGCTACCTCTTAAAGGACCCGAAAATTGAGAAACGGCACCATACAAATCTGACGATTTAATTCCTATGGCAGCTCTAATCCTGATGTTATTCCGTCGCTTGCTATTCTCCACACATGGCACCTGGGGGGGTGATTGGTTATCATTTTTTGGGAAGAGGGAGAGAGATATTTTCAGCGTTTCCGTAGTGTATATCAATCTTTAATTTTACCCATTCTGCTTCATTTGAGTTTTCTCTAGAGCCCCGATTTTTTTTCCCAAAACGCACTACTTTATTTTTACTAACCGAGAGAATCTTTTCGCCACGAAGCTTTTCAGTCCCTGCAAGTTGTTTCAGATCTTGCCCCGAGGATCAAGTGTGCGTAAGCTTGTAAGCTCCTACCCTGTAAGGCACCGAGAGAAACTTTCCGAAGCCGTGTTGCCATTGTAATGACCGAATGGGGGTTTATATTTGGCCTATGTGTTGATGAGACCGAGAATTCAGTGCTGAAGAACATTTGATCCCGAGAGTGAAGGCATTGTTTCAATCAGTTTTTTTTAGGGTTTCAAAAGTATCTCTTAGAGCCGTAGGAAACGCCATCTGATATGGCGTTGCAGACACTTCAGAGAGTTCAGACGCCTGGATTCTTTTTCTGTTGTGTGGTTCTGTGGTGTGTGGAGGGTACAAGCCTATCACCAACTGAATTCAGACTGGATTGGCAGAATCATTAGGTGTGAGAAGTGTAGACTCAGCTGCGGCTGCAGCAGCTACAGCTTGGTTGTCTGTGCATACTTTTCTAACTGCCCCATCCAATATGGCTGCTTGTACAATAATCTATTATGCCCAGCTCCTTTATAAGGACAAGTTCTTTTGTGCATTTTAGATTGGTGTGAGCAGGCTGATTGTGTTTCAGGGGGTCCCAATTTCACCGACACTGCCCTTTTTCTTGGGGATCGCTCTGAATCCCACTTTGTGCACGTGTATTAGGCCTGCTTTGCCCCACCATTATGGCCACCCCCGGTTGATATTTCATTGCGGCCGGCATCTGGGGCTTTAAAAGAGCCTCTCCGTTCAGAACGGATGCATCTTTCTACCAGCCGAGACTTATCTACTACACCTCAGTGCGGGAGGATGATTTGCGCTGCGGGGCTGCTCCGCTCTCGGCTGTTCCTCCTTCTCCTCTGCCTGCCGACCCTCCACTATGGCCGACTCTTCCCTCACATGCGGCGCTGTCTGCCGATCCTTCCGCCGTCCGGTCTTTTCTGTCCCTCTGACTTTAGAGGATGTTTCAGCATGCTCCGTCGGTCAGCTACCAGGAACTTAGACACCCTTTCCTTGCCCTTTCCACCCCCGGCATATTTCAAAATAACCTTATAAGCTGGCGGCAAGGACGTAGCACACCGCATAGTTGCTTCCATCAGCGTGTCAAGCCACGCCCCCCCCGCCAGTTGATTTTCTATGGGAATTGCAGAAATGACTTCTAAGCCTCAAAATAATGACTTTTTTTCCTAAGGTGGTAGGAATGAAACTCAGTGCGGGCTGGATGGGGTCCCCCCTGGGCACCGCAGACCTAAGCTTGTTTAACTCCTACCTCTTAAAGGGACCGAGAAAAAATGACCTTTTCTGCACTCCAATGTAAGTCAATGGGGCGATTTTTTGGCTATGTGCTAGAAATGAAATTCAGTGCGGATTGGATGACAGGCACCCTAGGCACCCAGGATCGGCTTTAGTTTCACGTGTATCTCTTAAGCCGGCAGAGAAAACCCACCTGATATGCGCTCCACACAATTGAATAGAGACGCCAGTTGATTTTCTATGGGAATTGCAGAAATGACTTCTAAGCCTCAAAATAATGACTTTTTTTCCTAAGGTGGTAGGAATGAAACTCAGTGCGGGCTGGATGGGGTCCCCCCTGGGCACCGCAGACCTAAGCTTGTTTAACTCCTACCTCTTAAAGGGACCGAGAAAAAATGACCTTTTCTGCACTCCAATGTAAGTCAATGGGGCGATTTTTTGGCTATGTGCTAGAAATGAAATTCAGTGCGGATTGGATGACAGGCACCCTAGGCACCCAGGATCGGCTTTAGTTTCACGTGTATCTCTTAAGCCGGCAGAGAAAACCCACCTGATATGCGCTCCACACAATTGAATAGAGACGCCGTTGATTTTCTATGGGAATTGCAGAAATGACTTCTAAGCCTCAAAATAATGACTTTTTTTCCTAAGGTGGTAGGAATGAAACTCAGTGCGGGCTGGATGGGGTCCCCCCTGGGCACCGCAGACCTAAGCTTGTTTAACTCCTACCTCTTAAAGGGACCGAGAAAAAATGACCTTTTCTGCACTCCAATGTAAGTCAATGGGGCGATTTTTTGGCTATGTGCTAGAAATGAAATTCAGTGCGGATTGGATGACAGGCACCCTAGGCACCCAGGATCGGCTTTAGTTTCACGTGTATCTCTTAAGCCGGCAGAGAAAATCCACCTGATATGCGCTCCACACAATTGAATAGAGACGCCAGTTGATTTTCTATGGGAATTGCAGAAATGACTTCTAAGCCTCAAAATAATGACTTTTTTTCCTAAGGTGGTAGGAATGAAACTCAGTGCGGGCTGGATGGGGTCCCCCCTGGGCACCGCAGACCTAAGCTTGTTTAACTCCTACCTCTTAAAGGGACCGAGAAAAAATGACCTTTTCTGCACTCCAATGTAAGTCAATGGGGCGATTTTTTGGCTATGTGCTAGAAATGAAATTCAGTGCGGATTGGATGACAGGCACCCTAGGCACCCAGGATCGGCTTTAGTTTCACGTGTATCTCTTAAGCCGGCAGAGAAAACCCACCTGATATGCGCTCCACACAATTGAATTAGAGACGCCAGTTGATTTTCTATGGGAATTGCAGAAATGACTTCTAAGCCTCAAAATAATGACTTTTTTTCCTAAGGTGGTAGGAATGAAACTCAGTGCGGGCTGGATGGGGTCCCCCCTGGGCACCGCAGACCTAAGCTTGTTTAACTCCTACCTCTTAAAGGGACCGAGAAAAAATGACCTTTTCTGCACTCCAATGTAAGTCAATGGGGCGATTTTTTGGCTATGTGCTAGAAATGAAATTCAGTGCGGATTGGATGACAGGCACCCTAGGCACCCAGGATCGGCTTTAGTTTCACGTGTATCTCTTAAGCCGGCAGAGAAAATCCACCTGATATGCGCTCCACACAATTGAATAGAGACGCCAGTTGATTTTCTATGGGAATTGCAGAAATGACTTCTAAGCCTCAAAATAATGACTTTTTTTCCTAAGGTGGTAGGAATGAAACTCAGTGCGGGCTGGATGGGGTCCCCCCTGGGCACCGCAGACCTAAGCTTGTTTAACTCCTACCTCTTAAAGGGACCGAGAAAAAATGACCTTTTCTGCACTCCAATGTAAGTCAATGGGGCGATTTTTTGGCTATGTGCTAGAAATGAAATTCAGTGCGGATTGGATGACAGGCACCCTAGGCACCCAGGATCGGCTTTAGTTTCACGTGTATCTCTTAAGCCGGCAGAGAAAATCCACCTGATATGCGCTCCACACAATTGAATAGAGACGCCAGTTGATTTTCTATGGGAATTGCAGAAATGACTTCTAAGCCTCAAAATAATGACTTTTTTTCCTAAGGTGGTAGGAATGAAACTCAGTGTGGGCTGGATGGGGTCCCCCCTGGGCACCGCAGACCTAAGCTTGTTTAACTCCTACCTCTTAAAGGGACCGAGAAAAAATGACCTTTTCTGCACTCCAATGTAAGTCAATGGGGCGATTTTTTGGCTATGTGCTAGAAATGAAATTCAGTGCGGATTGGATGACAGGCACCCTAGGCACCCAGGATCGGCTTTAGTTTCACGTGTATCTCTTAAGCCGGCAGAGAAAACCCACCTGATATGCGCTCCACACAATTGAATAGAGACGCCGTTGATTTTCTATGGGAATTGCAGAAATGACTTCTAAGCCTCAAAATAATGACTTTTTTTCCTAAGGTGGTAGGAATGAAACTCAGTGCGGGCTGGATGGGGTCCCCCCTGGGCACCGCAGACCTAAGCTTGTTTAACTCCTACCTCTTAAAGGGACCGAGAAAAAATGACCTTTTCTGCACTCCAATGTAAGTCAATGGGGCGATTTTTTGGCTATGTGCTAGAAATGAAATTCAGTGCGGATTGGATGACAGGCACCCTAGGCACCCAGGATCGGCTTTAGTTTCACGTGTATCTCTTAAGCCGGCAGAGAAAACCCACCTGATATGCGCTCCACACAATTGAATAGAGACGCCAGTTGATTTTCTATGGGAATTGCAGAAATGACTTCTAAGCCTCAAAATAATGACTTTTTTTCCTAAGGTGGTAGGAATGAAACTCAGTGCGGGCTGGATGGGGTCCCCCCTGGGCACCGCAGACCTAAGCTTGTTTAACTCCTACCTCTTAAAGGGACCGAGAAAAAATGACCTTTTCTGCACTCCAATGTAAGTCAATGGGGCGATTTTTTGGCTATGTGCTAGAAATGAAATTCAGTGCGGATTGGATGACAGGCACCCTAGGCACCCAGGATCGGCTTTAGTTTCACGTGTATCTCTTAAGCCGGCAGAGAAAATCCACCTGATATGCGCTCCACACAATTGAATAGAGACGCCAGTTGATTTTCTATGGGAATTGCAGAAATGACTTCTAAGCCTCAAAATAATGACTTTTTTTCCTAAGGTGGTAGGAATGAAACTCAGTGCGGGCTGGATGGGGTCCCCCCTGGGCACCGCAGACCTAAGCTTGTTTAACTCCTACCTCTTAAAGGGACCGAGAAAAAATGACCTTTTCTGCACTCCAATGTAAGTCAATGGGGCGATTTTTTGGCTATGTGCTAGAAATGAAATTCAGTGCGGATTGGATGACAGGCACCCTAGGCACCCAGGATCGGCTTTAGTTTCACGTGTATCTCTTAAGCCGGCAGAGAAAACCCACCTGATATGCGCTCCACACAATTGAATTAGAGACGCCGTTGATTTTCTATGGGAATTGCAGAAATGACTTCTAAGCCTCAAAATAATGACTTTTTTTCCTAAGGTGGTAGGAATGAAACTCAGTGCGGGCTGGATGGGGTCCCCCCTGGGCACCGCAGACCTAAGCTTGTTTAACTCCTACCTCTTAAAGGGACCGAGAAAAAATGACCTTTTCTGCACTCCAATGTAAGTCAATGGGGCGATTTTTTGGCTATGTGCTAGAAATGAAATTCAGTGCGGATTGGATGACAGGCACCCTAGGCACCCAGGATCGGCTTTAGTTTCACGTGTATCTCTTAAGCCGGCAGAGAAAACCCACCTGATATGCGCTCCACACAATTGAATAGAGACGCCGTTGATTTTCTATGGGAATTGCAGAAATGACTTCTAAGCCTCAAAATAATGACTTTTTTTCCTAAGGTGGTAGGAATGAAACTCAGTGCGGGCTGGATGGGGTCCCCCCTGGGCACCGCAGACCTAAGCTTGTTTAACTCCTACCTCTTAAAGGGACCGAGAAAAAATGACCTTTTCTGCACTCCAATGTAAGTCAATGGGGCGATTTTTTGGCTATGTGCTAGAAATGAAATTCAGTGCGGATTGGATGACAGGCACCCTAGGCACCCAGGATCGGCTTTAGTTTCACGTGTATCTCTTAAGCCGGCAGAGAAAACCCACCTGATATGCGCTCCACACAATTGAATTAGAGACGCCGTTGATTTTCTATGGGAATTGCAGAAATGACTTCTAAGCCTCAAAATAATGACTTTTTTTCCTAAGGTGGTAGGAATGAAACTCAGTGCGGGCTGGATGGGGTCCCCCCTGGGCACCGCAGACCTAAGCTTGTTTAACTCCTACCTCTTAAAGGGACCGAGAAAAAATGACCTTTTCTGCACTCCAATGTAAGTCAATGGGGCGATTTTTTGGCTATGTGCTAGAAATGAAATTCAGTGCGGATTGGATGACAGGCACCCTAGGCACCCAGGATCGGCTTTAGTTTCACGTGTATCTCTTAAGCCGGCAGAGAAAACCCACCTGATATGCGCTCCACACAATTGAATAGAGACGCCGTTGATTTTCTATGGGAATTGCAGAAATGACTTCTAAGCCTCAAAATAATGACTTTTTTTCCTAAGGTGGTAGGAATGAAACTCAGTGCGGGCTGGATGGGGTCCCCCCTGGGCACCGCAGACCTAAGCTTGTTTAACTCCTACCTCTTAAAGGGACCGAGAAAAAATGACCTTTTCTGCACTCCAATGTAAGTCAATGGGGCGATTTTTTGGCTATGTGCTAGAAATGAAATTCAGTGCGGATTGGATGACAGGCACCCTAGGCACCCAGGATCGGCTTTAGTTTCACGTGTATCTCTTAAGCCGGCAGAGAAAATCCACCTGATATGCGCTCCACACAATTGAATAGAGACGCCAGTTGATTTTCTATGGGAATTGCAGAAATGACTTCTAAGCCTCAAAATAATGACTTTTTTTCCTAAGGTGGTAGGAATGAAACTCAGTGCGGGCTGGATGGGGTCCCCCCTGGGCACCGCAGACCTAAGCTTGTTTAACTCCTACCTCTTAAAGGGACCGAGAAAAAATGACCTTTTCTGCACTCCAATGTAAGTCAATGGGGCGATTTTTTGGCTATGTGCTAGAAATGAAATTCAGTGCGGATTGGATGACAGGCACCCTAGGCACCCAGGATCGGCTTTAGTTTCACGTGTATCTCTTAAGCCGGCAGAGAAAACCCACCTGATATGCGCTCCACACAATTGAATAGAGACGCCAGTTGATTTTCTATGGGAATTGCAGAAATGACTTCTAAGCCTCAAAATAATGACTTTTTTTCCTAAGGTGGTAGGAATGAAACTCAGTGCGGGCTGGATGGGGTCCCCCCTGGGCACCGCAGACCTAAGCTTGTTTAACTCCTACCTCTTAAAGGGACCGAGAAAAAATGACCTTTTCTGCACTCCAATGTAAGTCAATGGGGCGATTTTTTGGCTATGTGCTAGAAATGAAATTCAGTGCGGATTGGATGACAGGCACCCTAGGCACCCAGGATCGGCTTTAGTTTCACGTGTATCTCTTAAGCCGGCAGAGAAAACCCACCTGATATGCGCTCCACACAATTGAATTAGAGACGCCGTTGATTTTCTATGGGAATTGCAGAAATGACTTCTAAGCCTCAAAATAATGACTTTTTTTCCTAAGGTGGTAGGAATGAAACTCAGTGCGGGCTGGATGGGGTCCCCCCTGGGCACCGCAGACCTAAGCTTGTTTAACTCCTACCTCTTAAAGGGACCGAGAAAAAATGACCTTTTCTGCACTCCAATGTAAGTCAATGGGGCGATTTTTTGGCTATGTGCTAGAAATGAAATTCAGTGCGGATTGGATGACAGGCACCCTAGGCACCCAGGATCGGCTTTAGTTTCACGTGTATCTCTTAAGCCGGCAGAGAAAACCCACCTGATATGCGCTCCACACAATTGAATAGAGACGCCGTTGATTTTCTATGGGAATTGCAGAAATGACTTCTAAGCCTCAAAATAATGACTTTTTTTCCTAAGGTGGTAGGAATGAAACTCAGTGCGGGCTGGATGGGGTCCCCCCTGGGCACCGCAGACCTAAGCTTGTTTAACTCCTACCTCTTAAAGGGACCGAGAAAAAATGACCTTTTCTGCACTCCAATGTAAGTCAATGGGGCGATTTTTTGGCTATGTGCTAGAAATGAAATTCAGTGCGGATTGGATGACAGGCACCCTAGGCACCCAGGATCGGCTTTAGTTTCACGTGTATCTCTTAAGCCGGCAGAGAAAACCCACCTGATATGCGCTCCACACAATTGAATAGAGACGCCGTTGATTTTCTATGGGAATTGCAGAAATGACTTCTAAGCCTCAAAATAATGACTTTTTTTCCTAAGGTGGTAGGAATGAAACTCAGTGCGGGCTGGATGGGGTCCCCCCTGGGCACCGCAGACCTAAGCTTGTTTAACTCCTACCTCTTAAAGGGACCGAGAAAAAATGACCTTTTCTGCACTCCAATGTAAGTCAATGGGGCGATTTTTTGGCTATGTGCTAGAAATGAAATTCAGTGCGGATTGGATGACAGGCACCCTAGGCACCCAGGATCGGCTTTAGTTTCACGTGTATCTCTTAAGCCGGCAGAGAAAACCCACCTGATATGCGCTCCACACAATTGAATAGAGACGCCGTTGATTTTCTATGGGAATTGCAGAAATGACTTCTAAGCCTCAAAATAATGACTTTTTTTCCTAAGGTGGTAGGAATGAAACTCAGTGCGGGCTGGATGGGGTCCCCCCTGGGCACCGCAGACCTAAGCTTGTTTAACTCCTACCTCTTAAAGGGACCGAGAAAAAATGACCTTTTCTGCACTCCAATGTAAGTCAATGGGGCGATTTTTTGGCTATGTGCTAGAAATGAAATTCAGTGCGGATTGGATGACAGGCACCCTAGGCACCCAGGATCGGCTTTAGTTTCACGTGTATCTCTTAAGCCGGCAGAGAAAATCCACCTGATATGCGCTCCACACAATTGAATAGAGACGCCAGTTGATTTTCTATGGGAATTGCAGAAATGACTTCTAAGCCTCAAAATAATGACTTTTTTTCCTAAGGTGGTAGGAATGAAACTCAGTGTGGGCTGGATGGGGTCCCCCCTGGGCACCGCAGACCTAAGCTTGTTTAACTCCTACCTCTTAAAGGGACCGAGAAAAAATGACCTTTTCTGCACTCCAATGTAAGTCAATGGGGCGATTTTTTGGCTATGTGCTAGAAATGAAATTCAGTGCGGATTGGATGACAGGCACCCTAGGCACCCAGGATCGGCTTTAGTTTCACGTGTATCTCTTAAGCCGGCAGAGAAAACCCACCTGATATGCGCTCCACACAATTGAATTAGAGACGCCGTTGATTTTCTATGGGAATTGCAGAAATGACTTCTAAGCCTCAAAATAATGACTTTTTTTCCTAAGGTGGTAGGAATGAAACTCAGTGCGGGCTGGATGGGGTCCCCCCTGGGCACCGCAGACCTAAGCTTGTTTAACTCCTACCTCTTAAAGGGACCGAGAAAAAATGACCTTTTCTGCACTCCAATGTAAGTCAATGGGGCGATTTTTTGGCTATGTGCTAGAAATGAAATTCAGTGCGGATTGGATGACAGGCACCCTAGGCACCCAGGATCGGCTTTAGTTTCACGTGTATCTCTTAAGCCGGCAGAGAAAATCCACCTGATATGCGCTCCACACAATTGAATAGAGACGCCAGTTGATTTTCTATGGGAATTGCAGAAATGACTTCTAAGCCTCAAAATAATGACTTTTTTTCCTAAGGTGGTAGGAATGAAACTCAGTGCGGGCTGGATGGGGTCCCCCCTGGGCACCGCAGACCTAAGCTTGTTTAACTCCTACCTCTTAAAGGGACCGAGAAAAAATGACCTTTTCTGCACTCCAATGTAAGTCAATGGGGCGATTTTTTGGCTATGTGCTAGAAATGAAATTCAGTGCGGATTGGATGACAGGCACCCTAGGCACCCAGGATCGGCTTTAGTTTCACGTGTATCTCTTAAGCCGGCAGAGAAAACCCACCTGATATGCGCTCCACACAATTGAATAGAGACGCCAGTTGATTTTCTATGGGAATTGCAGAAATGACTTCTAAGCCTCAAAATAATGACTTTTTTTCCTAAGGTGGTAGGAATGAAACTCAGTGCGGGCTGGATGGGGTCCCCCCTGGGCACCGCAGACCTAAGCTTGTTTAACTCCTACCTCTTAAAGGGACCGAGAAAAAATGACCTTTTCTGCACTCCAATGTAAGTCAATGGGGCGATTTTTTGGCTATGTGCTAGAAATGAAATTCAGTGCGGATTGGATGACAGGCACCCTAGGCACCCAGGATCGGCTTTAGTTTCACGTGTATCTCTTAAGCCGGCAGAGAAAATCCACCTGATATGCGCTCCACACAATTGAATAGAGACGCCAGTTGATTTTCTATGGGAATTGCAGAAATGACTTCTAAGCCTCAAAATAATGACTTTTTTTCCTAAGGTGGTAGGAATGAAACTCAGTGCGGGCTGGATGGGGTCCCCCCTGGGCACCGCAGACCTAAGCTTGTTTAACTCCTACCTCTTAAAGGGACCGAGAAAAAATGACCTTTTCTGCACTCCAATGTAAGTCAATGGGGCGATTTTTTGGCTATGTGCTAGAAATGAAATTCAGTGCGGATTGGATGACAGGCACCCTAGGCACCCAGGATCGGCTTTAGTTTCACGTGTATCTCTTAAGCCGGCAGAGAAAATCCACCTGATATGCGCTCCACACAATTGAATAGAGACGCCAGTTGATTTTCTATGGGAATTGCAGAAATGACTTCTAAGCCTCAAAATAATGACTTTTTTTCCTAAGGTGGTAGGAATGAAACTCAGTGCGGGCTGGATGGGGTCCCCCCTGGGCACCGCAGACCTAAGCTTGTTTAACTCCTACCTCTTAAAGGGACCGAGAAAAAATGACCTTTTCTGCACTCCAATGTAAGTCAATGGGGCGATTTTTTGGCTATGTGCTAGAAATGAAATTCAGTTCGTAATCTTAAAGCCAGAGGCTAGAATACCTATACTTGCCCTAAAAGGTAAAACTTAGCTTTTATTATTGTCATATAAATATAGCAAAATAAGAGACAATTGTCTGACTGGTGTTTTACCAGTGCTAATTACAATTAGGCTCACTCTGCTGGGTTTTTGATACTGTCGGTGTTATATAGTCAGTGGTCTATATCCCTGGTTATCTACCCTTTATGGATCTTTATCTATAGCTTCTCTTTTGTAATTGTGTGGCACTTGCAGTTAATTGCAGATAGCAGTATGACAATCTGAACTGCTACTGTCTATTATAATTGATCCACTTGTGTTATTATTGCAACTCTATGCTACGATCAGATGCGGGGGAATGTGATTTCTATAACATATAGTGCTCACAGTGCTAGGCTATTATAGATATTGTATCTAGAATCGTGTATTGTCCATGGAGCACTGTAGTTCAAGTGTAATGTGGGTTTTCAAGTATCATATGGCAAGCAACTCTTTCTTCCTCTTTATACTGTGCGCACACTATCGCTGAATAGCGAGATGAACCCGCGAGGTTACATATACAACTGTTGCTGCAGCATAAGCTATCTCTGTGTACTGCAACGGCCAGGTCAGGGTTTCCCTATGTCACGCTACTACTAAACTGCTTATGAACAGAATTTGTAGCTGTTTGTGACAATAGAAACTGCACTCTTCGCTATT
>NW_027210497.1:0-68319 GCF_027789765.1 Dendropsophus ebraccatus
TTATTTGGGTATTTCCAAACACTTGTGTTTTTGGCACTTATTAACACTGTTATACTTGTTGATCCTCTTTTGTGCTATGATCAACCCTATGTATTGTATGTATGTATGTTCACTTAATTTAGTCGAGTGTGTATTTATGAATCATGTATTCACGATTGTATTGATTTTGAATTTTTACTATGATTATGTGACACTAATTATCTGATTGATATTCACTTCACTTTTGTATAAATACTACCTAGCTTGCATTGTATTGTATCACTGCTTGAGAAAGGCTTATTCAGCCGAAACGTCGCGCACTGGTGTGTCATTAAAACACATTTTTCAACTTTGTTCCTGGACGTGCTGTCTCCTACTTCATTGCTGGGCCTTAACTGGCATTCATGTAGACTACTGGTGTGCCTGCCCTTGCCTCGTTTTTGCAGGACCTTAACTGGCATCCATGTAGACTGCTGGTGTGCCTGCCCTTGCCTCGTTGTTGCAGGGCCTTAACTGGCATCCATGTAGACTACTGGTGTGCCTGCCCTTGCCTCTTTTTTGCTGTGCCTTAACTGGCTTCCATGTTGACTACTGCTGGGCCTTAACTGGCATCCATGTTGACTATTGCTGGGCCTTTACTGGCATCCATATTGACTACTGGTGTGCCTGCCCTTGCCTCCTTTTTGCTGGGCCTTAACTGGCATCCATGTTGACTAGTGGTGTGCCTGCCCTAGTCTGCTTGTTGGCTACTGCTGGGCCTTAACTGGCATCCCGGGTTCGTGTGTAATTAGCAGTGAGCTTGGTTGCGTGTGACAAGGGACGGAACCTGGTGGCGGCTCTGCAACTCGCAGCCTCACACATGTATCATGCCTGGCCCACGTCTTCAACCTAGTGTTGCTGCAGTTCCTTAAAACTTACCCCAATGTGGCTGACTTGCTCACCAAGGTGCACCGCGTCTGTGCGCATTTCTGCAGGTCAACCAGTTAAACGAACCCTGACTGCTACAGTTAAATTCAAAATCAAGTTCAAGCTCAAAACAACGGTGGGGGGAGAAGTGGGGAGTCACATGATGCAGGGAATGTTACCCCAACTGCTAGAGTCAAATTCATAGTCAAATTCAATTTACCTTCCTTCCTTGTCCATTTTGAACCATATTATCTGTGGATGTCATCTTATCTTACGGGTGTCCTCTGCCATCCTTTCACCAGTACCTTCTACCTTTTTTTGCATGTTGTAGCCGTTTTGAAGGCAGGATTGACCAGGCCATTCACCAGTAGCTTCTATCCTTCCTTGGATGTTGTAGTAGCCTTTTTGAAGGCGGGATTGACCGGGCCTTTCAACAGTACCGTCTACCTTCCTTGGATGTTGTAGCCTTTTCAAAGGCAGGATTGACCAGGTCTTTTTAATAGACTCTTTAAAGTATTGAAAGTGTATTCTTTCGTTCAAATCAAATTCCGGGGCCTCTTAAGAAGACTGTATTGTTATTCTTCGTCCCTACCTCCAAAGATATGCCTCTCACGCACAACTGCATGTGGGTGTGAGGCTAAATCTAGCCATAATTGTATTGTCCATCTTGGTCTGGGTCTGTGGTGTCAGGCTAAGTTTTGGGTGGTCCATATGCTACCAGTGTTTGAATGGTTCCATGTGTTCTCACCGCCATGCTGTGTCAGGCTAAATTTTGGGTTGGTTCAAATGCTAACTCTGCTTTGATGAAACTCTGTGTCCTCACCACCATGCTGTGTCAGGCCTAATTTTTGGGAGGCTCACTTACTTGCTACCTCGCTTTTAATGGTTCTCTGTGTCCTCACTGCCAAGCTCTGACATCACACTATGTCTGCGGAGGAGCGGGACTGGTTGCCGGGGGCCTGCCGATTTATTTTTATTTTTTTTTTACTCTTACTCTACTGTGTCAAGCCTAATTTTTGTGAGGTTCCACGCCTGCCTCATCTAAAGGCCAGTAATGGCCACCTTATGGTTTTTGTTTACTAACCTTCAATTTAAATTTTAAAATCAAATCGACTTCAATTCAAGTGCTATTTTGCAGGGCTGTCTGGTCATCTATTGTATCTCCAAGATACACGCCACTGTTCAAAGAAGCAGACAGTGATAATGTGTGATCCTAATTTAGCATCCTTGTGTTGTCCATTTCGTTCCAAACAATTTGTGGATATCAACTTGTGGGTGTTCTCTGTCGTCCTTTCATTTTTAATTCTTCCCTACCTCTAAGAGATGCCTCTCACGCACAACTGCATGAGGGGGTGAGGCTAAATCTAGCCATAATCCGGCTATTTTGTTTTAGGCGCAGCAGCAGCACTGCTGGAGGCAACGCTAGCAGGCGGTGCTGAAACTGATGAACAGCACCTTCTACCTTCCTTGGATGTTTTAGCCGTTTTTAAGGCAGAATTGACCAGGCCTTTCACCAGTAGCTTCTATCCTTCCTTGTATGTTGAAGAAGCCTTTTTGAAGGCAGGATTGACCAGGTCTTTTTAATACACAGGCTACCGCACTTGCCGTCTCTTAGAGACTCTTTAAAGGATTGAAAGTGTATTCGTTCACATTCTGGGGCCTCTTAAGAAGACTGTATTGTTCTCTGTGTCCTCACTGCCATGCTCTGACGTCACGCTACGTCTGCGTAGGAGCGGGACTGGTTGCCGGGGGCCGCTGATCGCTCCCCCGCCAACCAGCCAGCTGTTTTATTTATTTTTTGTCTAGCCATGGCTGGGGCCTCACCACCCCCGGCTCATCCCGCATCAAGTGTACCCTTGATGGTGAGTGGTGACTGACAGCTGGCCTAGCCAGTTAGCTGTCAGCACCAGGGTTCATGTCCACTACATATCCTAGCCCCTGGACTCACTCCAATTTTTAGGTGGGCTCACTTGCTTCCTCACTCACTTGTAATGGTGCTCTGTGTGCTTAATGCCCTGCAGTTTCTGACCTAATTTTGTGGAGGTTCAGTTGCTTCCTCACTCACTTGTAATGGTTCTTTGAGTGCTCAATGACATGCTGTGTCTGGCCTAATTTTTGGGATGCTCACTTGCTTCCTCACTCACTTTTAATTGTTCTCTGTGTGCTCACTGCCATGCTAGGTCTGGTCTAATTTTGGGGAGGCTGACTGGCTACCGCTTCTACCTTGTTCACTCTGTCCTCACCGCCATGCTGTGTCAGGCTGAATTTTTGGCTGGTTCATGATATGCTACCTCTGTTTTAATGATTCCCTGTGTTCTCACTGCCATGCTGTGTCAGGCTGAGTTTTTGGGTGGTCCATATGCCCACCTCTGTTTTAACCAGGCTGTTGCACAGAATTAGGCATAATGGTGCCATTAGGAAGCCTCAGAGGCATGCATACATGCTGCCCCTGCTGTTTCCTGTCCATTTTTGTTGTATTTCCCTCAATTTCTGAGGTTGACAGGTTTTCACACGACCTTCCCTCTACCGAACCCTCAAAAAATGCTCGAGTCTCCTATTGACTTCAATGGGGTTCGTTACTTGAAACGAGCACTCGAGTATCGTGAGATATTCGTTTTGAGTAACCAGCACCCGAGCATTTTAGTACTCACTCATCACTAGTCATATCCATAAGCATATAAAAGTTGTTCATTATGATGTTATATTTGCCATGAATATGGGGCTTGACCCTGAAACGCGTCAGCGGGCTGTTTTTACCTGTGTCTGATTATTTTTTATATGCATTGGAAATAAAGATTTTTAAAAATATTTTTACTGCATACTTCAACGGAGCTGCGATTCCTTTATTATTTTTGGATTTCTGACCCGGGTGAATGGTGAATGCTTCCTTCACTTGCTCCAGTTCAGAGGGTTACCGTGTCACAGTGGGAACTATTCATATGGTGAGCTGACCGTTTTCCAAAAACTTTTTATGTGATATAAAGCAAGTTTGCAATTTAGTTATCATTAGTTATCATGGAAAACACGCTACTTCCTGTTTTCTGACTCTTTTTTTGCTCAAAAAACAGGAAACAGTCAGAAAGCAGGAAGTCCTGTGTATCCCAGGCCATCTGAGCGCTCACAGAGAGAAGGCAGTCATGTGATTGATTGACACATTGAGCCGTGACACTCTGTACTGGATGGAATTCCTGCGTTTAATCTCTTTTTTTCAACCAGCACAAGTCAGAAAATCTGCCTTCAGGAGACTGGACCTGGATTTCTGGTAAGTATAGCTGTTTTATGGCAGCCTTCAGGAGACTAGACCTGGATACAGTAAGTATAGCTGTTATATAGGAGCCTTCAGAAGACTGCACCTGGACACAAGTAAGTATAGCTGTTATATAGCTGCCTTCAGGAGAGTGGACCTGAATACAGTAAGTATAGCTGTTATATAGCTGCCTTGAGGAGACTGAACCTGGATACAGTAACTATAGTTGTTATATAGCTGCCTTCAGGAGACTGGACCTGGATACAGTAAATATGGCTGTTATATAGCTGCCTTCAGGAGACTGGACCTGGATTTATGGTAAGTTCAGTTTTGTTTTACAGCATGATAACATTGCAATAAATGTATATTGCAAACTTGCTTTATATCACATCTACTGTTTGTTTAGATTTTAAAAGTCATAACGACAGGGACACTTTAACCTCTTAAGGATGGAGCCCAAAATGGCCTTAAGGACCGGACCCAATTTCAGGAATATGACCTGTGTCACTTTATCCATTAATAACTTCGGCATGCTTTTACCTATCCGGCTGATTCTGAGACTGTTTTCTCGTGACATGTTATACTTTATATTTCTGGAAAAATTGAGTCGATGCTTACAGCCTATCTTAATGAAAAAAACCAAAATAACGTGAAAAATGGAGAAAAATCGCATTTTTCTAACTTTGAAATTTTGTGCTTATACAGAAAATGGTTATACCAGATAAATTATATATGAAATAGCATTAGCAACATGTCTACTTTATGTTGGCGGCATTTATTAAACTTTCGTTCAATTCATAAAGACAATAGAAAATCTGATTTTTCAAGGGACCAGTTTACGTTTGAAGTGTATTTGAGGGGGCTATATATTATGAAGCCCCACAAAGCACCCCATTTCAGAAACTGCACCCCCCAAACTGTTCAAAATCTATTTCAGAAAGTTTTTTTAACCCTTTAGGTGAGTCACAGAAATAAAAGCTAAGACTGTGAGAAAATTGAAAATTTCAATTTTCTTTGTAGAAATTATATTGTGATCCAATATCTCTCATCATAGAAAACCTATTTCCAGAGAAATGCACCCCAATTTTATTGCCCCATTTCTGCATTTTATAGAAATCTATGATATGTGGCCCTAATTGGCTATTTGACACAACCACAAGCCTCAGATGTAAAGGAGTGCCTAATGAATTTTGAAGCCTCTTTACAATTGGCCAATTTTCAAAGTACCACTTCTGTTTGGCAGAGGCTCTGGGGTTCCAAAACCTAACAAACACCCCTAAAGGGATACCATTTAGGAAAAAAGGGGTTAAAAGGAAAAAAAAAAACATCAAACTTGTAGAGAAATTTCCCCCGAGTACAAAAATACCCCACATGGGGACTTAATGTATCATGCGGGCGCAGGACACGCCTCTAAAAGGAAGGAGCACCATTTGGCTTTTGGAAGCTGAATTTGGCCAGAAAGGAGGATGGAGGCCATGTCGGGTTACCAAGCCTCCGTGCTGCCAAAACAGTGGAGACACCCCACGAGTGACCCCATTATGGAAACTACACCCCTCAAGGAATGTAACAAGAAGTATATTGGGCATATGGACCCCACTGGTGACAGACACAAATGTGGAACAATGTGCCGTGAAAATGAAAAATTTAATTTTAACACTAAAACGTTGGTGTAACTTTGAATTTTTCATGTTCACAAGGGGTTAAAAGAAAAAATGAACCCCTAGTCATGTAGAGCAATTTCCCCCGATAACAGAAGTACCCCACATGTGGACATAACGTGCAAAGCCGGCGCAGGGAGAGCCTCCAAAGGGAAGGAGCGCAATTTGGATTTTGGAAGCTGGATTTGGCCAGAATGGAGGACGAAGGCCATTTCAGGTTCGCAGAGCCCTCGTGCTGTCAAAATAGTGGAAACACCCCACAAGTGACCCAATTATGGAAACTACACCCCCAAGGAATGTAACAAGGGGTATAGTGGGCATATGTACCCCACTGGTGACAGGCAGAATGTGCTGGAAAATGACAAATTAAACTTTTTACACCTAAAATGTTGGTGTAACTTTGTATTTTTTATGTTTCACAAGGGGTTAAAAGTAAAATAAACCACTACTCATGTAGAGCAATTTCCCCCGATTACAGGAGTACCCCACACGCGGACCACAAAGTGCAAAGCCAGTGCACGGAAAAGCCTCCAAAGGGAAGGAGCGCAATTTGGATTTTGGAAATCTGGATTTGGCCAGTATGGGCGGACGAAGGCCATGTCCGGGTGCGCAGAGTGCCCGTGCTGCCAAAACATTGGAAACCCCCCACAAGTGACCCCATTATGGAAACTACACCCTTAAAAGAATGTAACAAGGGGTATAGTGGGCATATGGACCCCACTGGTGACAGGCACAATGTGCTGTGAAAATGAAAAATAAATTTTTTTACACTAAAACGTTGGTGTAACTTTGAATTTTTCATATTCACAAAGAGTAAAAAGAAAAAATGAACCCCTAATCATGTAGAGAAATCTCCCCTGACTACAGGAGTATCCCACATGTGGACACAAAGTGCAACGCTGGCGCACGGAAAGCCTCCAAAGGGAAGGAGCGCCTTTTGGATTTTGGAAGCTGGATTTGGCCAAAATGAAGGACGAAGGGCTATCAGAGCCCCCGTGCTGCCAAAACATTGGAAACCCCCCACAAGTGACCCCCAACGAACTCAGGAATCTGTGGCTCGTACGGGGTGGGGTGACTTGAGGGGGCTTGTGGGGCTTCCTGGGGCGGCATCTTGGGGGCTTATCGTCAATAAATGATGATGACGATGAGGAATAAGAGGAAGGAAGAAGGAACAAGGGATCTGTGGGCCATCTTTTTTTTTTTTTTCTTTAGGGTGCCTTAACACACACCGGATCCACAGACTGCGGATCCAGCGTCAGTGCATCCCTATGATTGACATCCCGCTGCGTATATGTAAGTTAACGCCCACTGGCCGGAGCATACTTTACCTCCTCCTCGCTTCGGCTTGATCGGGGTCTCCTGGCGTCTGCTCATCCCGTGCAGCCAATTAGTGTGCTGTCCCACCGCAGCCACTGATTGGCTGAGCGGGACGTCCTGCTGAGAACCCCCGAAGCAAACCAGAGGAGGTGATGTATGCTCCAGCCGGCAGGGGGTTAACTTACATACACGCAGTGGGATGTCATTCCCGCTGCGTGTATGTATTCTCATAGGGATGCACTGGTGCTGGATCTGCAGCGGATTTTGCTGCGAATCTGCAGCGTGAAATCCCCTGCAGATCTGGTGTGTGTGAAGGCATCCTAAGAGGGGGGGTGTAAGTGTTATGCTTTTACACGTGTTTTTACATTTTATTCATGTGTGTTTTTTAGGAGGGGAGGGTGGCAGCGGAGAGGGTAAGAGGAGAGGGTGGCAGGACAGAGGGGAGAGGGTAAGAGCAGAGGGTGGCAGGGGAGAGAGGGTAAGAGGGGAGGGTGGCAGGACAGAGGGGAGAGGGTAAGAGGAGAGGGTGGGAGGAGAGAGGGGGTGGCAGGATGGAGGGGGGTTGGCAGGACAGAGGGGGGATGGCAGGACAGAGGGTAAGAGGAGAGGGTGGCAGGGGAGGGGAGAGGGGCGGCAGGACGAAGGAAGAGGAGAGAGGGTAAAAGGAGAGGGTGGCAGGGGAAAGAGGGTAAGAGGGGAGGGTGGCAGGATGGAGGGGAGAGGGTGGGAGGAGAGAAAGGGTGGCAGGATTGAGGGGGGGCAGGACGGAGGGGGGGATGACAGGACGGAGGGAAAAGAGGTAAGAGGAGAGGGTGGCAGGACGGAGGGGGGTGGGCTGGCAGGACGGAGGGGAGAGGAGAGAGGGTAAGAGGAGAGGGTGGCAGGGGAGAGAGGGTAAGAGGGGAGGGTGGCAGGACGGAGGGGAGAGGGTGGGAGGAGAGAGGGGGTGGCAGGATGGAGGCAGGGTGGCAGGACAGAGGGGGGTTGGCAGGACAGAGGGGGGGCTGGCAGGACAGAGGGGGGCTGGCAGGACGGAGGGGGGGCTGGCAGGATGGAGGGGGGGCTGGCAGGACGGAGGGGCGCTGGCAGGTTAGAGGGTGTGGTACTGACAGGACGGAGGGGGGGCTGACAGGACGGAGGGGGTACTGGCAGGATGGAGGGGGGCTGACAGGACAGAGGGGGTACTGGCAGGACGGAGGGGGGGGCTGGCAGACCAGAGGGGGGGCTGGCAGGATGGAGGGGGGCGGGACAGAGGGGGGGGCTGGCAGGATGGAGGGGGGCGGGACAGAGGGGGGGGGCTGGCAGGACAGAGGGGGGAGGCTGGAAGGACAGAGGGGGGGGCTGCCAGGACAGAGAGGGGGGGGCTGGTAGAACAGAGAGGGGGGGGCTTGCAGGACAGAGGGGAGAGGGGGGGCAGGCTGCCAGGACAGAGGGGAGGCGGGGCTGCCAGGGACTGAGGGGGGGGCAGCCAGGACGGAGGGGGGGAGCTGGCAGGAGGACGGAGGAGGACGCTGGAGGAGGACGACGCCAGAGGAGGAGGACTACGCCGGATGAGGAGGTAACCCAAGGGGGGGGGGGCGATGCAGCATGGGGGAAGGAGGAAGAAGAACCTGGAGCTCGGTGCGGACCTGGAGTGTGCCGGATGCCTCCTCCCCCCTCCCCCCGAGCTGCCTTCTCCACTGATAACAGGGAGATAGATGATCATCTCCCTGTTACCGGAGGAGGCGGCAGAACGGGGGGAGGAGGCGCCCGGCACACTGCAGGACCGCACCGGGTGCCGGGCAGAGGGCACACCACCCCCATAATCGCCTTCTCTGCTGCAGATTCTTAGCAAGCGAAGAAGGTGATGATGGAAGTAGTATGGATCGCCCGTGATACGCCGGCTGGCGGCAGCCGGCCAATCACGGGCGATCGGGGCCGGCACCCACGGGCAGGTGATGCCCGGGCACTGCTGTGATTGGTGCTGTCTCGGACAGCACCAATCACAGCTCTGTGCCGAGGTCCGGTCCCGGAAACACAGCAAATCGCTGTGATTGGCCGATGACTTGTCATCGGCCAATCACAGCGATCGTCATTACCGGGGGCAGGGAAACTGCCCCCTACGTGCCACATGAAGATGTCTGCTGCAAGAATCAGCAGCCATCTTCACCTCGCCCGTTTAAAGGGCCCGCATACCGGTACGTCTTGGGGCCTTAAGTGACAGTGATCCATGACGTACCGGTACGTCATGGGTCCTTAAGAGGTTAAGGCTGTGCTGAACGTTCATGTGTTTTGGGAGGCCGGGAGAGATAGCAATCATTCTAGACAGTTACTTATGATGTATGGCTACCTTTAAAAAAATACATATAGTTCATAATGTGTTACAAGCGGTTATGTAAACAAAATCCTGATGATTGGTTCCCTTTAACCCTTCATAGACTGAGCTAAAAAGGCCTGTATGTCACTTAATGACTGAGGCCCATTTTTCAAACTTGATCTGTCTTAATTTATGCGCTTGTATCTCTGTGATGCTTTGACTTATCCAAGTGATTCTAAGACTGTTTTTTTTTCGTGACACATTGGGGGAGATTTATCAAACGGTGTAAAATTTAGACTGGTGCAAACTGGCCACAGCAACCAATCACAGCTCAGCTTCCAGCTCTGGTGAAAGGAAAGAGGAGCTGTGATTGGTTGCTGTGGCTGGTTTTGCACCAGTCTAAATTTTACACCCTTTGATAAATCTTCCCCATTGTACTTAAAGTTAGTGGTAAATTTTGGTGGATACAGTCAGCATTTTTTGTGAAAAACTTCAAAAATGTTGTAAAAATGTTTAAATACAGTGGTACCTTGGTTTTAGAGTAACTTGGATTAAGGGTACAAACACACACACCGTACTGTATATGCAGCAGATACGCAGCAGATACGCAGCAGATTTGATGGTGCAGATTTGATGCTGTGTTCAGTTATTTAGATCTAATCTGCTGCGTATCTGCTGCGTATCGCAGCAGAAAATAAGCTGTGTATACGGTGTGTGTGTTTGTACCCTTAGGGTACAAACACACAGGACGTATTCGCAGCGAGTTTCTTGCTTCGTATACGCAGTGAAACTCGCTGCGGATCCCGTCCCTGTTTAGTCCCTGCTGCGAGTTTGTCCACAGCCCACCCGTTAACCCACCAGCCACCGGAGACTATACATTACCGGGTCCCCTCTCCTGCTTGCTTCGGCTTGTGTTGGCAGCTCCCGACACGTCCCGCCCGGCCAACCAGTGCGCTGCCCCGTGAAGACACCGGGAGCCCGAAGCAAGCAGGAGCGGGGACCAGGTAATGTATAGTCTCCCGGCGGATGGCGGTTAACGGGACGGGCTGCGGACAAACTCGCAGCAGGGATGTACATCCCTGCTACGATTTTGTCTGCCATTGAGTAAACAGGGACGGGATCCTCAGAGAGTTTCACTGCCTATACGCAGCGAGAAACTTGCTGCGAATACGTCCTGTGTGTTTGTACCCTTAGGCTACGTTCACACTACGTATATTTCCGCTCGTAGTGCGAACCGCGAATATCCGCACGTATTTTTGAGGTTGATGCGTTCGCTTGAAAGTATACAATATATGGCTGCACAGTTCATACTACGTATGAACTTACAACCGGATCGTATACGGCGCCGTGAAAAATGAACAAGACCATTGTTTGAGGACGGATATGTTCGAACTCACGGCCGTGGATTTCCATGCAGTCCCGTACGAAGTACTTATTCCATTCAAATTGAACTTGATTTTTCGATCCAAAAGGTTCTGTGTGTTTTATTGGGCTGGGCGAAGACTTCCAAGTAAATGACCTGTTTCAGATCGCTACGAAACAAGCTAGGGAAGCAGAACTGTACTACGGGCGTATGTTCGCAATGTGGATTTTTCCCACGCCCGTAGTTTCAGCCGCACATGTACGGCGGCGTAAGAACTGCGAACGGAATCGTACGCAGTGTGAACACAGTCTGAGAGTGCCTTCACGCGTACCGTATCGCTGCGTATTTATCACTGCGAGTTTCTCACACATAAATCCACAGTGATACCGATTGCTATAAAGTCAATGTATGACTATTCTCACTGCGTGTTTGGTGCGATTTTGGTGCGTGTTTGGTGCGCTTTTTACATGCGAGTTTTGATTTTCACAGGAGAGTTTAACACCACAAAAACGCAGCTACTTTCGTGCGATTTTCATGCGAGTTTTGTGCAATAAATACGCAGCGATACGGCATGTGTGAAGGCACTCTTAGAGCGTTTTGGTTTAAAAGCTCACAGTTTTTTAAAATTGTAACTTGGTTTGAGAGCATTGCCTTGGTTTAAGAGCTCCCTGTACTGAGTGGGAGGGCAAGTGGAGGAGGGGCATGGTCTGCATAGTGTGGTCTGCAGCCCTGTACTCTGACCCAGGAAGTCTCCCTCACCTTCCAAATCATAGCAGATCCACTTCAGGCTGGGGCTTACATCAGGGGACAGGACTGTGGAGGTAATCTCTCTCCCCGGACAGAGAGTGCTGCATGTATGTGCCCACATCTTCCCTGCTCATTCCTTAATGCTCCCTGCAGTCTCTGTCAGCCCTTCTGTTTCCCATCCTCACCATTATGGGGATCTGCAGCTCCATCCTGTATCCACAAACTGCTGCTGTGTTATCAGGGTTATACAGTTACTATACATTATATACCACATGCTGCTATACTGTACTGTAACTTATATATCACATATCCAGCTGCTGTGTTATCAGGGTTATACAGTTACTATACATTATATACCACATGCTGCTATACTGTACTGTAACTTATATATATCACATATCCAGCTGCTGTGTTATCAGGGTTATACAGTTACTATACATTATACACCACATGCTGATTGCTATACTGTACAGTAACTTATATATCACATATCCAGCTGCTGTGTTATCAGGGTTATACAGTTAGTATACATTATATACCACATGCTAATTACTATACTGTACAGTAACTTATATATCACATATCCAGCTGCTGTGTTATCAGGGTTATACAGTTACTATACATTATACACCACATGCTGCTATACTGTACAGTAACTTATATATCACGTATCCAGCTGCTGTGTTATCAGGGTTATACAGTTACTATACATTATACACCACATGCTGCTATACTGTACAGTAACTTATATATCACATATCCAGCTGCTGCTGTGTTATCAGGGTTATACAGTTACTATACATTATACACCACATGCTGCTATACTGTACAGTAACTTATATATCACGTATCCAGCTGCTGTGTTATCAGGATTATACAGTTACTATACATTATATATCACATGCTGCTATACTGTACAGTAAATTATATATCACATATCCAGCTGCTGTGTTATCAGGGTTATACAGTTACTATACATTATACTCCACATGCTGATTACTATACTGTACAGTATAATATCACATATTCAGCTGTTTCTAAATGTTTGTTTCATTTGTTTTACATGTTATTCAGAATAATAAATCATTATTTTTGGGATGTGGAACCAATTGTCTGCATTTCAGTGATTTCTTATGGGAAAATTTGCTTTATGAATATGGTCATGCCACATGAATTATTTCATAATTCTCATTTACCATATCTCTACTTTATGTAAGCATCACTTGGTAAGTGCTCATTTTTTTTAAGACTTTAGAGGACTTAGCAGCAAATTTTAACATTTTCATGAAATTTTCCTAATTGATGTTTTAACCCTGCTGTTTTGTTCAAATTTGAAATTTGATATTTTTTAAAATATTCATTATGTGGTTCTAAAACTTGCGGTTCATTGACTTTTCCTCATTTGAGGGGCTCTTTACTAATTTTAGTTTACTTTTTGCTCCATGCTGGGTACTGTTAGCAAAAATAAGCCAGAACTGCCGCAAGGTATTCTCAGTAAGAGAGACGTTTATAGTTTTACATTTTATTTTGCTGAGGATGCAACTAGGAATGAGCGAATCGAAACTTTACGAACCAGATTTGTTACCAACTTTGCAAAAAGTTCAGTTTCGTACCGAACTGAAGTTTGAGAGGGTTTGTTACGAATCTGGTAAAAATAACAATGGCGACGCAAAATTGTACTTTTTTCACAGAATAGACCAGGATACAAGGGATTATTACTCCTATAATGCCTTGTAACCTGTTTTTCTGTGAAAATCAAGATGTGTGACGTCACTTCCCAGCACCAGGAACTGCCTGGGCGCCAGCAGCTTCTCAGTGTGTTGCCAGACTTCACAGAGAGAGGAGCTCCGTATCAGATAGAGAGGGAAAAGAGATAGATAGATAGCCAAACAACTAGATAGATACATACAGGGAAAGATAGTGAAGGAATAAAAAGTGTTAGTGAGAGAAGCAGGAGAGAGGAAGAGAAAAAATTTTTGCAAGATCCAGGGAAAGCTGGATATAGAAGATAAGCTGAGAGATAGGAAAAGAGGCTGAGAAATCAAGAGATAGGGAGAGATAGGCATCTAAATAAAAAAAATTGTGATATGTAGGGAGAGTTAGGGAGATCAAAAAAAGAAATAGGGAGAGAAAAGTGAGAAAAGAGTCAGGGCAGGTAGCATTGAACCAGCTCCTGTCCCGTAACTGAGAGTACACACTACACGTTGCTGCTCTCCTAGCTGCCGTCAACCCCGTTTAGCCGCAAGCAAAAAAGTTTTAAAAAAGTTTGTTTCTCATAGGCTGTTATAGGTGAAGTAACCTATAGCAGCAAAACTTATTGAAGCCCTCCATAGAGTGTGACGCTAAGTCAGCGCCCCACAAAACCTGCCAATTTCTGCTTTGCTGGGTGCTGTCAACCCAGTTTAGCCGCAACCAAAAAGTTTGTTTCTCACAAGCTGTTAAAGGTGAAGTAACCTATAGCAGCAAAACTTATTGAAGCCCTCCATAGAGTATGACGCTAAGTCAGCGACCCACAAAACCTGCCAATTTCTGCTTTGCTGGGTGCTGTCAACCCCGTTTAGCCGCAACCAAAAAGTTTGTTTCTCACAAGCTGTTAAAGGTGAAGTAACCTATAGCAGCAAAACTTATTGAAGCCCTCCATAGAGTGTGACGCTAAGTCAGCGCCCCACAAAACCTGTCAGCTTCTGCTTTGCTGGGTGCCACCTCCTCCTCCTTCTCAACTTGTCTGTTCTCAACAATACTGGCTTGGGTGCAATCAAGTGCTGCCACCTCCGCCTGCTCCTTAACTTTTCTGTTCTCAGCAATAGTGGCCTGGGTGCAATCAAGTGCTGCCTCCTCCTCCTCAACTTGTCTCTTGTCAACATTACTGGCCTGGGTGCAATCAAGTGCTGCCACCTCCGCCTGCTCCTTAACTTGTCTGTTCTCAGCAATAGTGGCCTGGGTGCAATCAAGTGCTGCCTTCTCCTCCTCCTCAACTTGTCTCTTCTCAACAATACTGGCCTGGGTGCAATTAAGTGCTGCCTCCTCCTGCTCCTCAACTTGTCTTTTCTCAACAATACTGGCCTGAGAGCAATCAACTGCTGCCTCCTCCTGCTGCTGAACTTGTCTCTTCTCAATTATACTGGCCTGGGTGCAATCAACTGCTACCTCCTCCTCCTTAACTTGTCTGTTCTCAACAATACTGGCCTGGGTGCGATCAACTGCTGCCTCCTCCTGCTCCTCAACTTGTCTCTTCTCAACAATACTAGCCTGGGTGCAATCAAGTGCTGCCGCATCATCCTCCTCAACTTGTTTTTTCAATATTTTTTGTCACTATTTTTGCACTTTTATTCACTATATTTTACTATTATTATTATTACTACTACTATTATTATTTTTTTTATATATTTTTTTTATTCGCATTTTTTTTTCATTATTTTTGCACTTTAATTTTTTCCACTTTTTTCATTGTAATAACAACTACAACTAAACGAAACTATACCCTATCAGACTCCCACTATTGTAGCTGCAATTATTCAGCCATTATAGCAAGGTTCGTTTTAGGTTCCATTCGGACAAGGCAAAACTTCATGAAAGTTTGCAGAATCGAACCGAACCGAACTTTTTAAAGTTCGCTCATCCCTAATCACATGCCCTTAGTGAGCTTTTGGAACAATATGTATCACATACTTTTACTGGGCTACTGGAACAGTATGTATCACGTGCCTTTACTGGGCTACGGGAACAGTATGTATCACGTGCCTTTAGTGGGCTAAACCAGGGACACTATAAGGCACTTGTACACACATGGTACTGGAATGAATACACCTGTTGCTGCTGTTATATCATCTATTTCTTAGCACTGAGAAGCTTTGGATCAGAGATGACTTTTTCGCTGTATCTTAGCCCTTAAAAGGACTTTTGGGTTCTGTAGTAATCCTGCCTAACCAAAACGCTACTAACAACCTATCTCTCTCTGCTCCAAGATCTTTCCTTTCTCGCCATTCTCGCAATGCATGCGTACTCCCAGGGTCCCTCACAGCCTCCCTGCATGGTCATTGGATTAAAAAAGTGCCAACTGCGATGGGAGGGCTTTTGAATGTTTCCCGCGTATTCGCCACACTATTCGATTGAATTCAAATATTTCGAATACCGCAAAATTCGATCGAATACCATCTTGATCGAATCGTATTCGCTCATCTCTAGTTATCAACACAGAAAGCTGCAACAACAACAAGGAATGTTCTCTGTGATGCACAGCTATATAACGTGTTCACTGTGTTGTCTCTGGTGCTGAACACAGAGCTGAAGGCAACGTTGTTGCAAATGTCTGTAGTTTGTTAAGAATCTCAAGGCAATACATTCACTGTAAGTCCAAAATAGGCCGCATCCTTATAGGGTCTGACAGGGTCTGACATTGACAGACACCGACTAACACACAGCCAGGGGTGTAGCTGGGATTCATGGGGCCCCATAGCAAAAAACTGTACGGGGCCCCATGAATCCTGTACGCCCCCCCCCCCCCTTCAAACACAGACAATGACGCATATATATATATATATACACAGAGGCACCATTAACATATATTACAGATACACCACTGACATACACACATATACGCTGTAATGTGATTACACTAGTGCTGATGTATACACCATGAATAGACTGGACACAGGGAAATCATCTCAGTGTAATACGAAATACTCAACCAGGAATAAAAGAAAATGCAGCAGATATTAGTGGTGGGTTCTTTTATTAGAGCCCAACATTAATAGAAGTTGCTGCAGAACATCTTTGGGAGCAAACCTGTCAATCACTTGAGACACTACTGACATACACAAACACACACACATATACACCAGTGCTACAGACATTGCTGACATACACACACACATATAGCCACAGATACATACACATACTGACATATAAATATATACACAGATACATATATACACACACTGACATATACATATACCCACAGATACATATATACACTCACTGACACACATACACAGCACTTACAGCTCCCAGGCTTCCTCCTCCTCCTCCTGTAGTCTGGGCTGATCTTTGCATAGAAGTATTGAGGAACTTTGGGTCATGTGACCCAAAGGTCCTTCATCCCTCTCCTGTGTCGTCTGGCAGGTCCTGCTCCGCTGTTCAGCCCGCTCACCCGGCACTACAGTGAGGGGGCTGAACAGTGCAGTGGGGGTCCCTCTTCCTCTCTGGACCCCTGGGGGAGCGGGGGTACCTACCATGAAGGCAGGGCAGGCTTCCTCGGGCCCCCTTTCTGCAGGGGCCCCATAGCAGTCGCCTTCCCTGCCTTCATTGTAGCTATGCCACTGCACACAGCACTTACAGTTCACTCTTCTCCCTCTTCCTCTCTGTCAGGTTGAGTACCTTCGGGTCATGTGATCAGGTCCTTCACCCTTTTCTGTCTCTGTGCCGGTCTTGTTCCGTCTCCTGTGTCTCCTGATGTTCAGGTCGCCCACCTTGCACTACAGTGAGGGGGCTGAACAGTAGAGCACAGGTCCCCTCTTCCTCTCTGGGCCCCTAGGGGTGATGTAGGCCCCCGAAACTTGCCAGGGTAAGCCCTGTGCTGCCGCCAGCCCTGGGGTCAGGGACAGCCACAAGAAACATGTGTGGTAAATCCCCGGATGATGTTACAGTGGTTAGAGATAAGTGAACCGGTTCGGCTGTTATGGGATCCGGTTCGGATTTTTTCAAAAATCCGAGTCCGATCGGATTTGGATTTTTGGAAATCCGCTCCAATTTTTTTTCTTGCTTTCTAAAATGGCAGCCGCCATTCTAGAAAGCAGGAAGTGTTCCGGGCGGGAAAAGCGCTTTCCCATGACGTCCGGAATACATCCAATCAGCAGGGATCTTGCACTAGCCCACCCCCTGTGTGACGTCGATATTGCTTTAAGAGGAGCGGTCACATGACCGCACCACGCAGTCTGCACAGAGAGAGGAAGGAGGTTGTTACTGGCTGCAGTGCACACAGCTCGTGATTATCAAAACGCTGCTGGTGCTGCTGCTGCTGTTGTTGTGTACTACAGACTACTGAGAAGATATTGTAGGAAAGGAAAGGAAAGATTAGGAAAGCGGAGAGGAGAAACATCTAGTGATTGAGAGAGAAATATAGAGAGGGAGAAAAATAGATAGATAGATTAGACAGCTAAGGGTGCACGGAACCAAAACGTGCTGAACAGATATACAAGTCCTATACTTCTGATAGTGTGTATATCAAATCCGTCTTATCCTGAGAGACAAAAATACCTGGTTCAGGTGTATAGCATAAAAGTCTTTAAAAAAGTGCTATTTTGTCTATATATAGACAATTTCTATACTAGTCCTATATATTACAAGTCATATATATATATATATATATATATATATATATATATATAATATATATATATATATATATATATATATACACTTCCTATATATTACAGAAAATACTGTTCTCATCTACCAAGTGTAAAAGTCAGAATTTGGCTCAAGGGGCAGTAGAGGAAGTAGCGCAGGAAGAGGGTCCAGTGGCAGGTCTGAGCTTCCACAGTCCTGGAGTGGCTGGTATTTGTGGGTACCTCGGACACGACCCTGACTATGTGGTCATCAGTCGCAAAAGTTGCCATCCTGGCACCAGCGCCATGACTGCCCATATGAAGCGCCACCACCTTTCCGCCTGAGAGAAACAGGGTGATAGTGGGTCACAGCAGGCCCAGGCAGAGCCGCAGTCAGGGCCGGCTCCAGGTTTTTATGGGCCCTTGGGCGACAAAGCCTCAGTGGGCCCCCTTGTGGAACAAATCACGTGGCGACAATAAAACAGCAGGTACCACAGAGAGACCCAAACATTTTATTTAGAAACAAATATGTAAACTTAGAAAAATACTAGTGCAAAATAGTTAAGAAAGTGCAAGATATCAGGAAAACTTTTGAAAAATTTGCTTCTCTCTAAGTTGTAAAACTTTGCAAACTTCGAAACAATTTTATTTATTTTAGGCCAATTTTTGATAGATCTTTGTTTAAAAGTAGTTACTTTTCTTGTGCGCTCCTTTAAACCTTTCTTCTTGTTTTCTCTGAAGCAAAACGGTGTATGACGTCATTAAAATCTACACACTCTGCTTCTTCTGCTTCAATGGAAAGAACGGCCAAAGCATTTAGCCTGTCTTGAGACATCTGGGACCTGAGGTAGTTCTTAATAAGCTTTAGTTTGCTGAAGCTCCTTTCAGCTGATGCCACTGAGACAGGAACAGTTAACAGCAATTGCAATGCTAAAACGAGATTTGGGAATGTCAAGTGCAGTGAGTGAGACACTATATACTGTAAAGTCTCTTGTGGGCATAGATGATCAGACAACATCCTAGCCAGTGTTTTACATTCTTCCAGCATATCCTCCCCATCAACTGCTGGATCAGAAAAGTTTAAACAGTGTTGCTCCAGCACAGATACGTCAGAGGCTGATTTCTTGAGGTCAGTTAGAAAACCAAATTTGGCAGTAAATTGTTTCAAAAATTAATCTTGTATCTATTTCCTGAAGGACGGTGTTAAGCAGAGGCTTGAAGAAGGTTCTTCAAATTCAGTCCTTGTATCTGAAAAGGACGATACACTTGCTTGCTTGCATGCTGGCTCTTGACAGTCTTTATCACGCATTGTCGAGTTCTTTTTCTAATTCTGTGAGTTGGGTATTCAATAGGTATATCAAGCTTCTCACAGATACCTGCAGCTTTTACTTTTGCTTCTTTAAATCCTGATGACAAATATTCTTTAAAGGAAGCAGTCACAGATTCAACAAGTGGAAGGGCATCAGCAAGATTAATGGTCTTTGTCTGGACAGCCAGGCTAATTTGATTAACCTGCAGAAGGACGTCATACCAAACACATAATGAGACAACAAAAGGGTATGAGCATATGCAGTCTATAGAATCTTTGCCTCGCTGTATGTGTCGCTTGAGTATTTAGGTACCATGTACAAATTCTTCTAGAGCTTCTACAAGCTGGGGAAACTGTAATAAAACAGCTTTCACCGACTGAAGGACGAGCACACCACCGTGTCTGAGACAAAGCCTTAAGTGTTAACTGTGACAAATGCTCTGTGGCCACTTCCCACCTTTTTGTTGCTCCAGAGAAAAATGTATAAAGACGATTTAAGATGTCATAAAACCGTTTGGCTTGGCTGGAACTTTCTGCAGCATGTACAATTACAAGGTTCCAATTATGTGGAGAGCAGGGTACAAAAAAGGCATAGGAATTTCTTTCTAAAATGATGGCCTGCACTCCTTTGTATTGCCCCCTCATATTAGCACCATTGTCGTAGCATTGACCTCGAATGTCAGATACACGTAATCCATGTTCGGTCAGTCTTTCCACCACAACTTCTGCAAGGCTTCTTCCAGTTGTTCTGTGACATGAACAAATTGCAGAAAACTTTCCTTTACCTCCACTGTTTTAGTTATTTTATCAATCTCCACATATCGCAGCACAAGTGACAACTGCTCTTGTTTGGAGATGTCTGGTGTGCAGTCCACTATTATACTGAAAAATTGAGCTTGTTTAACCTTTTGTATTATTATTTCAATGACTGCTTCTGCGATCAATTGTAGGAACTTGTTTTGCATATCCTTACTTAGGTATGGACATTTGTTCCTTCTTTAGCACGCTGCAAGTGTTCCTTCAGAACCAGATCAAAATCAGAGATTAGCTCCAGTAACTGCAGAAAAATTCCATTTTGTTCTGTAAACACTGTATCTGATGATCCTCTAAATGGCAGATTATTTTTTGCCATCCATCGAATCACTTTTAGCAATCTCAACAATACTTCACGCCACCGCTGTTCTTCCAAACGGAGTTGTCGGCGCAAATCTTTATCAATTGTCCTCTCTAAACTGATGCTTGCCTCCAGTTCTTTCCACTTGACGTAATTAGACATGTGGCTGCTGGATATTTCATGGAAGTGCAAAGATCCCTTACCACCAACATGCTTCCAGTCTTTAAATCCACCTGGGCTGGAGAATATTGATCTACTTTGATTGTCAAATAACCGACAACAAAACAATATAAGGAGTCGCCAAGCACTGGAGTAAATTAGCCAATCACATGGAACCTTTTCTTCAGTACCTATCACTCTGTAATAATGAAGAGAAGAAAATCGTCTCTTACTACCATCCGGAAAATCTGTGAGTGGAAAATCCTGAAGATGTACTTGTTTAGGTCTTCGTTTGATAGTTTGGCATCTCAGAAGGTTGGTGATTACATCAGGCCATTCTGCTGGATCATCACTGAGTTCTGGCACAGGTCCAGAATGACAGTGCAGGACTGGCTGGTCTGGAGAATCCACAGACATGTCACCTATTTCCTCAATGCTGGAACAGGCTTCTGATGAGCCACTAACATTTGGCTGCACGTCAGACACTGTAGAAATCACAGATTCTTCATTGTCTTTACTTTTCCTGAAGAGGCGATCAATAGAAGGTAGCTTCTTGATTTTGTCCTCCAATAACTGCTTCTCTTTTCTTTTCTGACTTCCAGACTTGTACTTCTTTGTAGGAGGTCCATGTTGACTTGCCAGTTCTTGGCCTTGATCTCTGCTATCCATTTTAGCCTAAAAAAAGTAAAAATGGAATTTTTGTCCCCCGTTGCTCCAATAACAGTCGTTATTTTTGGTAAAACCCTGTATCTTGTGCATTGTTGATTCAACTTCTTGATTTGCTTTAATTGCTCCTCTTAGTTCTTCCATTTCCAGCGACAGCTCCTCATGCAAATATTATTCCCATCTTACTAGTAGTGACAAAATGCCAGATACTAAGACCAATATTAATTATAAAAGTATGAGAAGAGGAATATTATTACTATACAAATCACCATCAACTGGACCTAACCAAATCCAGCATACCAAGACCCATATTACCAATTATACCAGTGTACAAGAGGGAATATCATCACCATGCACATTACCAGTCCATCATGGTTATTGTTGAAATACCTGTATACTGAGACCAATGTTACCAATACCATCAGTATACAGTTTTAGTATTGAACAAATACTACCACCACTACCATAACTACAACAGTTACAATACATAGCCCTATGTTCACCTATATATTGACCTGTAAGAGAGTAGTTACATCCAGTTACTCACAGGTGATGTGATCTTGTGTTGGAATCCTTCCAAGGCTTATCTCAGCTACGAATTGTCTCTTCAGAACCTGTCAGACAAATATATAAGTCTTCTTACATTTCCACCACCATCCTCAACTTTTTACAAACAAAATACAAGTAGTTCCCCATAGGATATGATTATCCATTAGGTAGTATCCCCCATGGTGTAGGCATCCCCCTGTAGGTAATCCCAGTAGATTCCCCCAATAGGTAGTTTCCACATGCTATAGGCATCCACATAAATGTAGTGCCACCAGGTAGTTAATGCTCCTGCGCTTGGGGCCAGGTGGTGATTGGGAGAGGTTGTCTAGATGGGGGGGGGGGTGGGGGATGTGGCATTAAGTCTATTGTCATTATTAGGGGGTCTCAGTACTGGCTTGTGGAGGGAAAGAGCCTCTAATAAGATCCCCTAATAGTGACAGTAGACACCTGCTTTTTACTCAGTGAAAGTGTCTTTATTATTTATTTTTTACTTTACAGGATAAAGAAGACCGGACTACTTCGGAGAGAAGAATTTAGCTTTTTTATATAATAAAAGGGTTAACGAGAGCTCTCTGAGTTTTATTTCAATAAAGATCCTGTTAAAGTTGTTTGTGTTTTTTTCTTACTTATTTTTGGCTTAGTATTGGAAGCTGTCTAATAGACAGCGTCCATTACTAAGCCGGAGCTTAGAGTTAGCCAGTAGAATGGCTAATACTAACCCCCCACTTATTACCCTGGTACCCACCGCCAACAGGGGTACCGGGAAGAGCCAAATACTGTCAGGCCTGCACCATCAGCAACTGTCGATCCAGGACTGGGAGGCAGCAGGCTGGTATTATAAGGCTGACAACGGCCAAAATAAATGGCACTTGTCACTAGGGATGGTCCGAACCTGCCAAGGTTTGGGTTCGTATGAACCCGACCGCTCGGCAGCAGATTCCCGCTGTCTGCCCGCTCCGTGCAGCAGGTGGATACAGCGGGAGGACCGCCTGGAAAACTGGGATACAGGCTATGGCTGTATCCCAGTTTTCCAGGCGGTCCTCCGCTGTATCCGCCCTCTCCACGGGGCGGGCAGACAGCAGGAATCATTACTGAGGGTTCGGGTTTGTACGAACCCGAAACGAACTCGGTTCGGACTATCCCTACTAGTCACCCTGACAGTGTCAGGCTGATGCTTGGTTTTGTATCTGGCTGATTATGAAAAAAGGGGAGACCCCATGCATTAGTTTATTAAATAAATAATAAATAAATGGAAAAAAAAAAAAAAATGCGTGGGTTCCCCCTATTTTCTATAAACCAGCCAGATATAAAGCCAAGCAGCAGGAGCCTGACACTATCAGGGTGGCAAGGGCCATTCATTTTGGCTGTTGCTGGCTTGAATAATGTCAGGCTGCTGCTTGCTTGGCTTTGTATCTGGCTGGTTATGGAAAAAGGGAAGACCCCATGCATTAATTAAATAAATACATAAATAATAAAAAAGGGCGTGGGTCCCCCCTATTTTCCATAACCAGCCAGGATACAAAGCCAAGCAGCAGCAGTCTGACACTATCAGGGTGACAAGTGCCATTTATTTTGGCCCTTGTCAGCCTAATATACCAGCCTGCTGCCGCCAGTTCCTGGATCATCAGTTGCTGACGGTCCAGGCCTGACGGTATCTGGCTCTTCCCGGTACCCCTGTGGCGGTGGGTACCGGGGTAATAAGTGGGGGGATAGTATTAGCCATTCTACTGGCTAACTCTAAGCTCCAGCTTAGTAATGGATGCCGTCTATTAGACAGCTTCCATACTAAGCCAAAAATAAGTAAGAAAAAAACCACAACAACTTTAAAAAGATCTTTATTGAAATAAAACTCCCCAGAGAACCCTCTTTAACCCTTTTATTATATAAAGCAAAAATCTTCTCTCTGAAGTAGTCCCATCTTCTTTAATCTGTAAAGTAAAAAATAAATAAATAAATAAATAAATAGGCACTTACTGTCACTAATAAGGGGGTCTCAGCAGAAGCTCTTGCCCAGCCTGTACTGAGACCCCCAAATAAAAACAGCAGAAAATTTCATACCTCCCCCCCTCCTCCTCTTCACCCCCCCCCCCTCCTCCTACCTCTTCGGCCCCCCCCCTCCTCCTCCTCCTCTTCGCCCCCCCCTCCTCCTCTTCGGCCCCCCCCTCCTCCTCCTCCTGTTCGTCCCCCCCTGCTCCTCCTCTTCGGCCCCCCCCCTCCTCCTCCTCTTCGGCCCCCCCCTCCTCTCCTCTTCGCCCCCCCCCTCCTCCTCCTCTTCGGCCCCCCCCCTCCTCCTCTTCGGCCCCCCCTCCTCCTCCTCCTCTTCGCACCCCCCCCCCCCTCCTCCTCCTCTTCGGCCCCCCCCTCCTCCTCCTCTTCGGCCCCCCCTCCTCCTCTTCCCCTCCACCTTCAACTATACTCACCACTCAGGCGAAGACAATCTGTCATGGAGGGCGCGAGAAGAGACAACTGCGTGCCGCTGCGGCCGGACGGAGGTAGTGACGTCACGCACGTCAGCGTAATGTTGCCTACGCGACCGGCCTGTGCTGTGCATGGGTAAGGAGCCGGAGAGCAGAAGACGTCAGTAGCTGTTGCTAGAGACGCCGTCGCTGAGGAGAGGTGCGGAGGTGAGCGTTCGCGACGGACGGACGGACGGGGGGGGGGGGGTGCTGTCGGCAAGCTGTCACTGGGGGCCTCTGTTCTGTGGTGGGGGCCTCTGTTCTTTGCTGACGGGCAAGTGCCGAGGGGGCCCCCAGAGGAGCTGTGGGCCCCCGCACTTGCCCGAGTACGCCGGGGGCTGACGCCGGCCCTGGCCGCAGTCAACAGCAGCAGGAAGCAGCAGTAGTCGGGGGGGCCTTTCACAAAGTCAGACCTCCTCTGTGGAAGGGAGTGTGGCTTCACTCCCTTCTTCGGCTGGTGGCCCCTGTGTTGCTAGCAGTAGGCAGCCTGGCATCATGGAGTCCCTATACCGGAGGCAGACATATGCACCAAGCAATTCCGCAGCAGTCAAAATGAACGCCCACCTGGCCAAGTTGCTGGTGCTCCAGACTCTGCCGTTTAAAGTTGTCGACTCTGCACTTTTCCGTGAACTGATGTCGTGTGCGGAGCCATGGTGGAAGTCGACACTACTTTTCCAACACAGCTATCCCGGCCATGTATAGCTATGTTCGGGAAAAGGTTGCTGACACACTGAGCCATTCAGTGAGCAGACATGTACATTTAACCACAGACATCTGGAGCTGTAATTATGGGCAAGGGCAGTATATGTCCATTACTGCTCAGTGGGTAAATGTAATATGGCCAGCGGACCCCCAGCAACTTGACCAGGGAAGGGCGATGACACCACCCCGTTGTCACAGCAGGGTTCCTGTGTCGCGGTCCTCCTCCACCTCCTCCAGTAGGTCCACAGCCTCCTCAACCGCCAGTGGTCCTCCCTTGTTCCACTTGGGTGTAGCACAGAGGTGTCACGCTCTGCTGCACCTAGCCTGCCTGGGGGAAAGGAGACACACAGGGGAAGAGCTCCACCGCCTGCTCGAGATGGAAATCCACTCGTGGGATGGTGGTGAGTGACAATGGGAGCAACGTTCTCTCCGCGCTGCGTCGAGGAGGTATGAGGCACACCCCGTGTATGGCACATGTTTTAAACCTAATAGTTACACATTTTCTAAAGTCTTCATCCCTTTTACAGACTGTGCTGTCAATGGCTCGAAAGCTGCGTAACCATTTCAGCCATTCAAGTCGCTCTCACCACATCCTCCTCGACCTGCAGCGGAGGAATGGTCTTCCCAACCATCTTCTCATTTGCAATGTAGCCACGCGGTGAACTCCACCCTCCATATGTTGGACCGGCTCTATGAGCAGAGGAAGGCCTTGACTGATTTCTTCTTGATGCAGTCGGACACGGCGACTCCCCTGTGTAACCTGGAGCTCGGGCAGTGGCAGCTCATGCGTGACACCTGCAGCTTGCTACGACCCTTTGAGGAGGCCACTTTTCTGGTCAGTGGGCAAGACACAGGACTGAACGCCATCATACCCATGCTTCATGTACTGGAGCTGATGCTGATGCGACTCAGTGGCGAGGGGGAAGAGGTCTTGCCACTGTTGCAGCCTGGGTCGCTGGAGGAAGGCTTGGCGGAAGAAGAGGGAGAGGAAGTTGAGGAGGAGGAGGACCTGAATGCACAGGAACTCTTAGGGGAGATGGGTGAAGGAGAAGGAAATGAGCCTTCCTGCCAGACCAGAGGGGGGGCAGAGGAGGATATGCAGGGCTATGAGGAGTATGAGGAGGATGGAGGCAGTACCCATTGGCAGTATGCTGTGGAGACGGAGGCGGGGACTCCTTCCCACTCCCTGGTGGAAATGGCTAAGCGCATGTTGATATGCTTTCGGGCTGACCCACGCTTGCAACGGATTCGTCAACGGGACGAGTTTTGGCTGGCCACACTACTGGACCCACAGTATCGCAACAAGCTGTGTGAATGCATTCACCCTTCCCAACGGGAGGAAAAAATTAATTATTATAGAGAGGAGCTGAGTGCACAGTTAGTGGCAGCCTTTGGAACACGGTGCTCTCATTCACGCCATTCCCACCAGGGCCACACCAGCAGCGCTGCCTCCTCCACATCCTCCTCCAGCTTGGGTGGCATGAGCAGCGGCACCAGTCTGAGCCTGATGTCCATGATGCACGCTGATGATGATGATGATGCTCATGTCACCCCATTACAACTGCTACTTCTACCCTGGCCTCCATCTTGGCTACTGCTGGGCCTTCTCTGGCCTCCATATTCGCCACTGCTGGGCCTTCACTGGCCTCCATATTGGCTACTGCTGGGCCTTCACTGGCCTCCATATTGGCTACTGCTGGGCCTTCCCTGGCCTCCATGTTGGCTACTGCCGCTCCTGCCCTGGCCTTCATGTTGGCTACTGCCGCTTCTGCCCTGCCCTCCATCTTGGCTACTGCTGGTCCTTCACTGGCCTCCATTTTGGCTACTGCTGGGCCTTCACTGGCCTCCCAATTGGCTACTGCTGGGCCTTCACAGGCCTCCATCTTGACTACTGCTGTGCCTGCCCTTGCCTCCATGTTGGCTACTGCTGATCCTGTACTGGCCTCAAATGACTATTGCTGGACCTCCACTGGCCTCCAATGACTACTGCTGCTCCTTCACTGCATTTGTGACCTTTTTCCTGCATAGACCCTGTAATGGTGAGTTTCCTGCATGGATCCTGTAATGGTGAGTTTCCTGCATAGACCCTGTAATGGTGAGTTTCCTGCATAGACCCTGTAATGGTGAATTTCCTGCATAGACCCTGTAATGGTGAGTTTCCTGCATAGACCCTGTAATGGTGAATTTCCTGCATAGACCCTGTAATGGTGAATTTCCTGCATAGACCCTGTAATGGTGAGTTTCCTGCATAGACCCTGTAATGGTGAGTTTCCTGCAAAGACCCTGTAATGGTGAGTTTCCTGCATAGACCCTGTAATGGTGAGTTTACTGCATAGACCCTGTAATGGTGAGTTTCCTGCATAGACCCTGTAATGGTGAATATTGAAGTCTAAAAAAAAAAAAAAAATTACTTTAAGATATTGAAAAGATAACAATGTTACTGACATGTAGAGCCCTAAATTCAACCAAATACACTACCCCCGTATCATATAGATGCTTTAAACTATGAAATCCGAAGGAATCCGAAATTCGGTCGAACCGAACCTTCCAAAAAAATCCTGAAGTCCAGTCGGAACGAACTTTCGAAAAGTTCGCTCATCTCTAGTTGTAGTGTGACACCACTCCGGTGGTGGATGGCCAAGATACAGCCGGACCTTATTATGTTGTCACGTGATGCCAGTGCCTGGTGTACCCTTTTCCCCTGTGGTCAGTGTCCTGCCAGGTTGCTACCAGGTCCCTTGGGATAATGTCACAGATGATGTAGTCTCAGGTGGCCAGAGCGGTGTAATGACTCTCCCGGATAGTAGGACCCACCACCCACAGAAAGGGGAAGTGTCCCAAGGTTGCGGTGTATATGCTGAGTTGGTGGTGATGAATAATTATAGACTCTGAGATAACGTTGAGTTGGTTTACTACTTGTAAATGTGCAGCAGGTAATACAGAAGATCTTTGTTATACACTTGACAAAAGTTCACTTGCACATAGGACAACCAGATTTGTGAGATAACTGCTGAGTAGGAGATAGTTGTATTGGTAAAGTAGCAGAGAGGAGGATGCCGTGAGAGTCTCAACCCATGTAGTGATGTGCTTTGCCGGGATGTTGGAGCATGAATAAGAATACTTTTAGAAGAAGAAGAATAAGAACACCTGTACCTGTGTATTGACCTTTGCTTTAGTCTTCACACCACCTTGCTTTAGTCTTCACACCACACTTGCCTTGGCTGAACTGTACTAATGGGTAACACAGGTCCCAGACCTTGTTACCTGGGTTGAGCGAAATGCTGAGGGTTCCCTGCGGACACCCGCGCTGCGAGATGGATTCCACAGGCTTAGTGCAACTTTGCTCCACCCGGATCAGTTCCTAGCTCTTTGGCTCTATAGCGGATACTGTCCTGCACTGTTACTTCTCCTTGTCCCAGGGTGGGTTGAGGTTATCTTTTGGCTGGTCCTCTCCTAAGACGTTTAACACTGCATAGTGCCTTGTGTGGGTACTTGTGTGGGTAGAGAATAAGTGACAGTGTGCTGTCTTGCGTCCTACCCATGTGGAACACTGGCTAAAACTGGACTACGGGGACCTGGCAGAGGGCCAGGGCCCAGACGAGACTGCTGTGGAGAACTATCTAGCTTGCGTCCTTCCTCCACATTGTCCTGAACAGAAAGCTCTTGCTCCTCCCTCACCCAAGGGACTAACTTCCCCTACAGCCTGTATAGTGCGCTGTGATTGGGTGAAAAGAGTGCAATAGAAGAATATAGAGAAGAAGTGATAGGAGAGAAGAAAGCAGAAATCATACTGGTTCACAGGATCTGGTACACACAAACACAAAAAGCCTTGGCGATCCTTCAGCTGTGCAGCTTTCATATGTCAAAACACAATACAGTGACATCTAGTGGTCAACTCTTAATACTACTCTTGCTATAATAAGACCACAAAAAGTACAGACTTTTGCAAAGTGTATGAATAATAGTAAAACCCTTAGTGGGACACCACACATGATTATATATAATCATATAAATATAAGCTGTATATTATAATGCTTCTTACCTTCCGTGTGCGTCTCCATGTTATAGACTCAGGATTGATATAAAGCTTCTGACCACTCACATCCCAGGGTGTAAAGTTTCCTACTTTGGCCATATATGTCATCCCATGTTTAACTACCCAGTTTATTATTGTATATGCATGTACAGCTTCTCCTTGGTCAGATCTCATTGGATCCGGTGAGGTCTTCATCCTCTGTATGTAACGCTGTAACCTCCGTGTATAGTGTATGAGACCAGGGATTGAATTTTCTTGATATTTGTCTTTTATATATAAGAACATTTCATGTAGAGATTTTCCCAGGATTTCTACTGTGTGATACAAGTTAGGAGGAACCCCATCGGAGAGATAAGTCCTCAGAGTTAGCGCTTGGTGCTGTTTATTGCGGCCGTCCTCTTCAAAAAAGTATTTATGCTTATCTCCTACTATCCTATCTATATATGACCACATGTTCTCATCATTGTATATATTGGGGAGTTTTCTGTAGTTTCTCACAAAATCTTCTACTCCAGGAAAAGGTTGTGATGAAAAGTCCACGGCTAGACTTCCATTCATTACTACATAGGGGGTATCTGTAACTAGTGTACTGAAAGCCCAGGATGGGGGAAGGATGAAAGTTATGTTTAAAAGCTCCTGATAATTATAATGTAGCATATCAGCTCCACGCACAGTATAGGTGCCACATAGTATAATGACCCTGACTTGTGGATTCTGCATAATTTCTATAGTGAAATCTGCATTATAGTACCTTTTTATTTTAGATTTTATGATGAAGGCGACACAGATCCCGTCCTCTCTCATGTACTTTCTCAGTATCTGCAGCTCATTCTCTCCGGCATCATCATCCGATACCATAATCCCAACCCAGGTCCAGCCAAAGTGCTTCAGCAGTTTGGTTATTACCATATTGTGGACGTGGTGACTTTGGACGGTGCGGAAAACATGTGGATAGAGGCGTCTATCAGATAGTGAGTGGTCGGTGGCTCCATAGCTGATCTGTAATACACACATGGAAACAAAGAAAACATGTTGTACAGTCTCTCTCATAGAGGGGCCTCACACTGGAGAGTTCTGCAGGATAATGGTCGCCCACAAACTGCAGGGGTGTCCCAGGAACGTCTCCAGATTGTAACACTTCTTTGGATTCACCAGATTTATCACCAATCAGCATTTATGGCGAGCCAGCGTCACAACCTACAAGTGTGCAGGATCTACAGGCCCAAAGATCTGTGGGAAATGTGCTGCAGGATGCTATATGGGACCTGTATCCCCCATGTCCAGCTGTATCTTATCTTGTATCCAGGCTAGAGGCGACCACAGGGTCCTAGAGCCTCCTTTCAATTGAAAGGTTTTCCCTAGTAAACTTATCTTTTCGCTCACATATCACATACATTCACACAGGAATCCTAAAGGAGAAGTCCCACCGAAGGACAGGCTGGTGGGGGCAGAAAAATAATAAAGAACTGAGCTCACCCGTCCTCGTGCCTCCGATGTGCTGGTCCCAGATAACATTCACATCAGCTCAGCTGGGCCGTGAAGTACCCGATTTCCAGTTGAAGCTAAGAGCCGGCTGTGGTAAGTCGGATGGGAGAGGTCAGCTCTTTATTATTTTCCTGTGTGCTCAATCGGATTGAGTTCTGGGCAACGGGCGGCCAGTCTATAGCTTCAATTCGTTCACCTTGCGGGAACTGCTGACACTCCAGCCACATGAGGTATTGTCCTGCATTAGGAGGAACCCAGGGCCAACTGCACCAGCATATGGTCTTACAAGGGGTCTGAGGATCTCATCTTGGTATCTAATGGCAGTCAGGCTACCTCTGGCAGCACATGGAGGGCTGTGCGAGCCTCCAAAGAAATGCTGCTCCATTCCATTACTGACCCACTGTCAACCTGGTCATGCTGAAGGATGTGGCAGGCAGTAGTGTAAACCTGCTTTCATCTGTGAAAAGCACAGGGTGCCAGTGGCGAATTAGCCAATCCTGGTGTTCTCTGGCAAATGCTATGCGTCCTGTATGATGTGGGGCTTTGAGCACAACCCCCATCTGTGGACGTTGAGCCCTCATATCATCCTCATGCACATTTGTGTCCTGCTGGAGGTCATTTTGCAGTGCTCTGGCAGTGCTCCTCCTGTTCCTCCTTGCACAAAGGCGGAGGTAGCAGTTCTGCTGCTGGGTTGTTGCCCTCCTACGGCCTCCTCCACGTCTGCCGGTGTACTGGCTTGTCTGCTGGTAGCACTTTCAGCCTCTGGACACTACGCTGACAGACACAGCAAACTTCTTGCCACAGCATTGATGTGCAATCCTGGAGGAGCTGCACTACCTGAGCCGCTTGTATGGGTTGTACAGTCCGTCTCATGCTTCCCCGAGTGTGAAAGCACCACCAACATTCAAAAGTGACTAAAACATCAGCCAGAAAGCATAGGTAGTGAGAAGTGGTATGTGGTCTCCACCTGCAGAAACATTCTATTATTGATTGTGTGTTGCTAATTGCCAATAATTTCCACCTGTTGTCTATTGCATTGGCACAACAGCATGTGAATGAAATTGATTGTCAATCAGTGCCGCTTCCTAATGGTCCTTTTACACAGAGCGATATTTCGCCCAATGGAACGATTAACGATTTCAAAGTAACAATGTGTTTTTTATAACGATCAGCATTTAGACGGAACGATATATCGTTTAAAAAATTGTTATTGCGATTGTTTTAAGATCGCTTAAGCCCATCTCAGACATAGGTTGAATCGTTGAAAGACTGTTTACACGAAGCGATCTGCAAATTTTCCTTGAACGAACAACGATGATTTGAGAACTCAGAATGAACAATTTATCGCTCGTCGCTTGATTATTCATGGAACGTTTATCGCTCAAATGCGATCGTTATTGTGAAAATTCGAATGATAATCACTCCGTGTAAAAGGACCATTAGTGGACAGCTTGATTTTACAGAAGTTTGATTCACTTTGAGTTATATTGTGTTGTTTAAGGGTCCAGTTACACAGAAAGATTATCTGACAGATTATCTGCCAAATATTTGAAGCCAAAGCCAGAAATGGATTTGAAAAGGGGAGAAATCTCAGGCTTTCCTTTATGAACTGTTCTCTGTTTATAGTCTGTTTCTGTCTTTGGCTTCAAATCTTTGGCAGATAATCTGTCAGATAATCTTTCTGTGTAAATGGACCCTAAGTGTTCCCTTAATTTTTTTGAGCAATATATATATATATGTTCCTTCATGCCACGGACATCACTCAGACATATCCTTTAATCATAATATAACACGTACTAAGTAATGGAAGACAATACCTGTAATATCCATTACTAGTGTTGATCGAACTGTTCAAGAAAAGTTAAAGGAGACCTGTCACCCCCCGTGCCGGGGTGACAGGCTCCCGACCCCCCGTTAGAGCCTCCTATACTCACATGATCCCGGCGGGTCCCGCTTCCTGAGCCGGTCAGGTCACGGAGATATCAGCGCCCGAAGCTCGGCGCGCTCGCTGACAGCAGAGTCAGATGCTCATAGAGAATGAATGGGGAGTCCGATGTTCCGTCATTCTCTATGGGCATTGGACTCTCCTGTCAGTGCGCGCGCCGAGCTTCGGGCGCTGATATCTCCGTGACCTGACCGGCTCAGGAAGCGGGACCCGGCGGGATCATGTGAGTATAGGAGGCTCTAACGGGGGGTCGGGAGCCTGTCACCAAGGCACAGGGGGTGACAGGTCCACTTTAAGTTCAAGTCGAACATCTTGGTTTTCTGGAACTTGAACCAAACCGAACATGTTACTGTTTGTTCGAGTTAGTGCTTGAGTCGACCATTATTGTAATACACCAAAAATCATCAAGGATGTTTTTTACGTTTCACTAAGTTTTTTATTAGGATTTTCAGAAATATTTTTAACATATAGATAAAGATAACAAGGGGTATGCATATACAAGTGGTAAAAGAGACATGTGTTCATGGTAAACAAGCAAGAAATGAATAGGGATATAGATAACAGACAACAAGGACAAGGTACAAAGATAAGACCACAAATAAGAAAAAAGCATATCGTTCAAGTGGTGATCTGTAAGGCTGAAAAATGGAGATTACCCGCCACTATTCCATGCGGCTAGAGCAAATAACATGACATACACAGATTCCACTATATTGTCATATAAAACCAAATAAAATGAGCAGATCCAGTGGAAATTTAAAAGAGGAGAGTCACGCAAGTCCAGTGGGCAGGTGAACAGTGGCAAAAATTGAACAGACATGGAATAGAAAGAAGCATATGTAATAAAGCGATATGCAATCTGTGAACGTTAGAGCTACACGGTCAGCTTAACTAGGTAGCTAACCCGTATGTAGCAAACTTAGGGTAGGGCACAAAGTCCGGGATGAGCCGAGGAGTAAGATCATAGTCATGTAACGTATAAGTCCATGGGCCAGACAGTATTTGTTAAGAGAGCTAGAGTCAAAACAGTCTCCGCAGACCGAGATTCATCGGATTCGTTGGGTGCAGGCGGACCCGGGCCTGGAGATTCATGAGGCGCCGGCATCAAATTCCACTCTTTCAATAGTTGAAGACCAGATGTGGCATCCCTGATGAGAAAGGAGGCAGTCCCTTTGAGAACTTTGAGGTGGGCTGGGTAACCCCACTGATATGGAATGCCATGTGAGCGAAGCATTGAGGTAGCCTGGGCAAGCGATCTGCGCCATTGTCAAGGTCAGCGTATACCGAGATTTTCTTGAATTTTCCAGTAGGTGCTGTACGCTGTCTGAGGGTAGATAACAGGGCTTGTTTAACATATAAGTGGCGTATGCGTACTATAGTATCTTTAGGTATCGTCTAGCCCAGTCGACAGAAAGTTCCTCCTGTTTAAAATTCAGTAAAACATCTCTAAGATGGTTAGTGGCGAATTTAGGTAATTCAGCAGGTGGAACATCCTCAAGGCATGCCTCGTAGTTTAACATTGTGGTCCCTGGAACGGTCATCCAATGTGGCCAGAGCATTATGCAGGTGTTGCGTTTCCACTTCCAGAGACCGATGGGAGTCCAGCAAGTGATTAAATTCAGTGATCACAGCAGAGAGAAGGTCTTCGGCCAGCTGTAATCTGCATTCCAAGGGTTGCACAGAAGTCTGTATGGAGCTAGTTGTGCGTTCAAAGCCAGCCAGTATAGCATGATATAGCAGTGATAGTAGGTCTTTAAGGGATGATATAGTAAGAGGAGCATCAGAAGCGGGTATATGATCAAAAATACTTTCTAGAGACAAAATGTGAGGTAGTGTCTCTGTATAGTGCCTTTGCTGCTGAGCACTGTGAGTCTGATGACAAGCAAGAGTAGAAGGTTGTGCCTGGTGAGCATATGTGACAAAAGAAGAACCTGGCCATTCACTGTAAGCAAGGGAAAACCCCTGCCGCTGGGCGTCATGAACACTCATATCATCAGAAAGGTTTCCCCTGCGATGGGATAAAGAAGCAGAATCATTGGTGTTAGCTGGCATTTTAAGATCACAAAGAGCAGTTCCCCCTTAGTGTGTGCTGATGAGCAGGAGGGCACACAGCGCGCTCTTTGTGTGGGAGAGAGGGGGAGCAGGAGAGGGAGAGGAATGTCTCTGCAGCACTGAGACAGAGCCCGCACAGAGATCAGGGGAGCCTGTAGTAGAATCCTTTCACCTCCATTTATAGTTCCCAGCAGGTCTTAATGATTTACAGATTGCTGCTGGCTTGTAAGCCGTGCCGTTCTAAGCTAATGTCCTGGAAGCCGGAGCGGTCTGCCACACCGGTCCAACATCAGCAGAGAAATAGTCCGGGAAGAAAGCTGCAGAGAGGCCAGCGCCATGTTGTTTAGCAGTGGCAGTGGGAATGGAGGCTTGTACCTTCCTCCGGAGTGCAGCTGTCGCTCTTCTGGAGGTTGTTTTCGGTCTGGCCGGGTATGAGGAAGTCATGTCCAGCTGAGGATGCAAAATAAATCCAAAAGGTTGCCGTGGAAGTGTTGCTTTATAACCTCTAAATCAGGAGCTCCTGTACCACACAGCCGTTCTCCGCGGTGGCCAAGCCACGCCCCAAGGATGTTTTTTAAAAGACGACAGGACTCCTAATCTATAAAAGTTTACTACCTCAACTCTGTTCGTCACTGCCACCTCAACTCTGCTACATCACTACCTTACTACCTCAACTCTGCTATGTCACTACTTTACTACCTCTACTCTGCTACATCACTGCCACTTCAGCTCTGCTATGTCCCTACCTTACTACCTTTGCTCTGCTACGTCACTACCTCAACTCTGTTAGGTCACTACTTTACTACCTCAACTCTGCTACATCACTATCTCAACTCTGCTTCCTCAGTTATGCCTTTAAAGGAATGAAGTATTTTACCCTCTTTATTTTTTTTCCTCTTTATTTTTTTTTCAGTTTCCTCTTCTGTATGGTAATTCCAGCTTCTACTCCCCTGTGTGTAAAAATTAACCCCAAAATCTCCCATTGACTTTAATGAGGTTCAAGTTTGAATCGAACCGAACATCACTACTGTTCAAGGTACGACTCAAACATTTTACTGTTCTATCATCACTATCCATTACCTGAGGATATCCATATAGTCCAAGGATCTGTGCTGCAGCAATAGTGGTGGATGAGTGGCGGTCTCCAATGACACCGGCCAGCTGGCCTCTAGTACGGCTCATACAAGAGTAATTTGGTATCTTTTTTTCTGGGCCGGACAGAAGATATAAAACGCTCCTTACAGCCGCTCGCCCATCTATACGGGAGTCATATATGTGATATCCCAGAGTAATGTTGGGTAAAATGTCAGGATTCCGGTTAATATTATCAATGGCAAAGAGAAATATCAGAGGATGTATGAGTCCTGGAAGTTCATATCTGTAAATAGAATATATATATATAGGTGAGTTACTTACTAAAGATCTGGTCTCCACTTATTCCCTACACTGCCTAAGTACATGAGATATTCCTGATGATTCCTTATCAGCTTTATCTTATACAATTCTGTGATAAAGTATATGGCCGCTTCCTGATTCCCTAATAGCTTTACCCCTAACCAGTTGATGGCACAAGGCGACTATACTCATCCTGAGGACACCAAACCGTGTATGGGACTTGAGTCCAATGTTCCCTCTAAGCTTCAGGCCCTGTTGAGCGGAATGACAAGGGAGCTGAGCAATGTTCAGGCAAAGTTGGGCAAACCAAAAACTTAACACTGGAACGTCGGTACCTTAGTCTAATGTAAGATAGAAAATTATTTCTAGAGGAACAGTCGGTGTACATTCACATGTACGTCTGTTGCAGATTGGATGCAATATTTAGAAATTTAGTTATATTGGATTACACAGCATCCGATCAGCATCTTTAGGTGATTACAGTGCAGTAACATCACCTAACTTGGCAATTTTGCTTGGGCATACAGTAGGAGAAGTGGCCTTCTTTTTCTTGGATCCCTTACTGGTCCCTCTAACTACATTAACCCAGCTACTTACTTGGGCCTCCTGATCTATATCACCACCCTCCATCTCTACCCCACTAACTTCCTGCTCAGTGAGCAGAAGTTACGTAGTTACATAGTAGTGATGAGCGAATACTGTTCGATTGAATAGATATTCGATCGAATAGTGACATATTCGAATATTCGATATTTGTACGAACAGGGGCGGTCTTGGCATTTCTGGGGCCCCAAGCGAAGTTATGTCTGGGCACCCCCCCCCCCGCTCGACACGCACTCCACAACAATAGACCGCTGTGCTGACCCCAGTAGCATATACCCCTTGTGCGCAGCCGCCACTAGTATATACCACCCCTTGTGTGCTTCCCCTCAGTAATATATACCCCTTGTGTGCTTCCCCCAGTAGTGTATAGATGCCTGTGTGTTCCCCTAGTTATATATAGCCCCCCGTTTGCTCCCCCAAAAGTATATAGACCCCTGTGTGCTCCCCCACTAGTATATAGACCCACTGTGTGCTCCTCCACTTTTATATAGCTCCCCTGTGTGCTCCCTCAGTGGTATATAGCCCCCCTGTGTGCTCCCCACTTGGATATAGACCTCCTGTGTGCTCCCCCACTTGGATATAGACCCCTGTGTGCTCGTCCAGTAGTATATTAACCCCCTGTGTGGTTCCCCCAGTAGTATATAGGCCCCCTGTGTGCTCCACCAGTATTATATAGATCCCCGTGTGCTCCCCCAGTAGTATATAGACCACTGTGTGCTCCTCCGGCAGTATATAGACCCCTTGTGTGCTGCCCCCAGTTATATATAGACCACCTGTGTGCTCCCCCAGTAATATATAGACCCCCTGTGTGCTCCCTGTTATATATAGACCCCCTGTGTGCTGCCCCCAGTTATATATAGCCCCCCTGTGTCTTCCCCGTTATATAGCCCCACTGTGTGCTCCCCCCATTTATATAGAGCCCCGCTGTGCGCTCCCCCAATTACACAGGCCCCTGTGTGCTCCCCCTCCCATATAGTATATAACACAATAAAAAAACATTTATACTCACCTGGGTCCGGGAGTTTCCTCTTCTCTTCACTCTTGTGGCCGCAAGAGTTTTCTCTGCGATCACAAGAGGCCGCGCTCCCCTTGTCCTGGCGCCAATGCTTCAGTGATGTCACAAGAGCACCAGCACCACAAGGACAGAGCTGCCACTGCGGCTACAAGAGTGACTGACAGGAAGGGAGCCAACGGCTCCCGCCCTGTCAGTGTTGCTGCTGCTGCATGTAACTGTGAGCGCTCATTAGTACAGTTACAGTTCAGATCACAGCAGCGAGCGGGGCAGCATCCCTGTCTAGCGGTCTTAAGCACAAGAGAAGAGCGGGGCGTGGGGGCCCCCCTGGATGTTGGGGGCCCCAAGCGACTGCTTGGGGTGCTTGGTGCCAAAGACCGCTACTGTGTACGAATATCCCGCAAATATTCGATAAATATTCGATAAGCGTTCAAATCCCCCAGCTTCTGGTTCTACCCTCCAAATGGTCAAATAAATGTTTTTCACTAATCGAATACTTGTTCCCATAGACTTTAATGGGATCGAATACTCAAACAAATATTCGAATGTTCGCGGGATATTCGTACGAATATCGAATATTCGAATATCTCACTATTCGCTCATCACTATTACATAGTTAATACGGTTGAAAAGTTCAAGTTCAACCAAGGAGGGGATGAGTTAAATCAAGGAGGAGATGAAATTCCCTCTGAAGGTGGTCAATTTCCCTCAGTGTTGCAATATGCTTCTCCAGATCTCTAACTCGAGCTTCTAGATGGGCAACATGCTCACATCTGTCACAGTGGAACATAGTGCTTACGTGATGATGCAAGGGCATCCGTGTCAGAAATGGCAGCTCTAGTGGAACCTGTTCTCCCTAACAGCCGGGGGAACAGTCCAACTAGTAGTGGGCGGGATGGTATTGTAGGTAGGCCTAGACAGCTAGTGGTTGTAGGGGATTCTATAATCAGGAAGACGGATAGAATAATTTGTCGCCAAGACCGCCTCAACCAAATGGTTTGCTGTCTCCCTGGTGCCATGGTTCGGCATGTGGTGGAAAGGGTGGACAAATTACTTGGGGGGGGCTGGGGATGACCCAGCTGTCTTGGTCCTTTTGGGAACCAATAAGAGGTTACAAGGAGGTCTATTAAAAGAATTTTAACCCCTTCAAGACCAAGCCAATTTGCACCTAAAAGACCAGGCTAATTTTTCAAAATCTGACCTGTCTCACTTTATGCGCTTATAGCTCAGTGATGCTTTAACGTATGCTAGCGATTCTGAGATTGTTTTTTCGTCACATATGGCACTTTATATTAGTGGCAAAATTTGGTCACTACTTTGTGTGTTTTTTGTGAAAAACATCAAAATATCATGAAAAATTGAAAAAATTAGCATTTTATGAACTTTGAAATTCTCTGCTTCTAAAAAAAAGAAAGTTGTATTACATAAATTAGTTACTAAGTCACATTACCAATATGTCCTATTTATTCTGGCTTCATTTCATAAACATATTTTACTTTTTCAGGGTGTTACGGGGGTTAGAAATGTATCAGCAAATTACCACATTTTCGTGAAAGTTTCCAAAACTGATTTTTTTAGGGACCAGTTCTTATTTTTGATTTAGGAGGTTTGTATACTGGAAACCCCAATAAGTGACCCCATTTTGGAAACTAGACACCTTAAAGAATTAATCTAGGGGTATAATGAGCATTTTAACCCTACAGGGGCTGGAGGAAAGTATTCACCATTAGGCCGTAAAAAAATGAAAAATTAAAATTTTCCAATAATATATACATTTAGATTAAAGTTTCTCATTTTCAAAAGGAACATGAGAGAAAAATCACCCCAAAATTTGTAACACATGTTCTCTTGAGTACTACGGTACCCCATATGTGGGCGTAAACCACTGTATGGGCACACAGTGGGGCTCAGAAGGAAGGGAGCGCCAATTAGCTTTTCCATTGCAGATTTTGCGGAAGAAGTTTCCGAGCACCAGGTGCATTTGCAGTGCCCCTGTAGTGTCAGCAGAGAGAAAAACCCATAAGTCACCCCATTTTGGAAAGTACACCCCTCAAAGAATTCATCTTGGGGTAGGATGAGCAATTTGACCCCACAGGTGTTAGAGGAAAGTATTCAAAATTAGACAGTAAAAATGAAAAACTCAAATTTTTTCCAATAATATGTTCCTTTAGTTTGAAATTTTTAAATTTCACGAGGAACAAGAGAAAAAAAGTACCCCAAAATTTGTAACGCAGGTTCTCATGAGTATAACGGTACCTCATATGTGAGCATAAACCACTGCATGGGCACACAGCGGGGCTCAGAAGGGAAGGAGCGCCAATTAGCTTTTTCAATGAAGATTTTGCTGAAGAAGTTTCTGAGCGTCAGGTGTGTTTGCAGAGCTCCTGTAGTGCCAGCGGAGTAAAATCTCGCCATAAGTCACCCCATTTTGGAAAGTGCACCCCTCAAAGAATTCATTTTGGGGTGTGGTGAGCATTTTGACCCCACAGGTATTAGAGGAAAGTATTCAAAAGTAGACAGTAAAAATGAAAAACTCGAATTTTTCCAATAATATGTTCGTTTAGTTTAAAATTTCTCAATTTCACGAGGAACAAGAGAAAAAAGTACCCCAAAATTTGTAACGCAGGTTCTCCTGAGTAAAAAGGTACCTGATATGTCGGTATAAACCACTGTATGAGCACACATCAGGGCTCAGAAGGGAAGGAGCGCCAATTAGCTTTTTCAATGCAGATTTTGCTGAAGAAGTTTCTGAGCGCCAGGTGGGTTTGCAGTGCCCCTGTAGTGCCAGCGGAGTAAAATCTCGCCATAAGTCACCCCATTTTGGAAAGTGCACCCCTCAAAGAATTAATCTTGGTGTGTGGTGAGCATTTTGGCCCCACAGGTATTAGAGGAAAGTATTCAAAAGTAGACAGTAAAAATGAAAAACTCGAATTTTTCCAATAATATGTTCCTTTAGTTTGAAATTTCTCAATTTCACGAGGAACAGGAGAGAAAATTCACCCCAAAATCTGTAACACAGGTTCTCCTGAGTAGAACGGTACCCCATATGTGGGCATAAACCACTGTATGGGCACACAGCCGGGCTCAGAAGGGAAGGAGTGCCAATTAGCATTTTCTCTGCAGATTTTTCTGAAGAAGTTTCTGAGCACCAGGTGCGTTTGCAGAGCCCCTGTAGTGTCTACAGAATAGAATCCCCCCAAAAGTCACCCCATTTCGGAAAGTACACCCCTCAAAGGATTCATCTTGGGGTAGGATGAGCATTTTGGCCCCACAGGTATTAGAGGAAAGTATTCAAAATTGGCCAGTAAAATGAAAAACTTGAATTTTTCCAATAATATGTTGGTTTAGTTTGAAATTTCTAAATTTCACAAGGAACAGGAGAAAAAATCTACCCCAAAATCTGTAACGCAGGTTCTCCTGAGTACAACGGTACCCCATATGTGGGCATAAACCACTGTATGGGCACACAGCAGGGCTCAGAAGGGAAGGAGCGCCAATTTGCTGGAGCAAAACCGCAGCTAGTAACAGTTATTAGAATAGCGCAGTTACTAAAATACAATAAAAAAAATTAGATTACAGGTAATGTGGGGTGGTTACGGACAGTCTGGGGTGGTTCCAGGTAATCTAGAGGTGGTTACGGGCAGTCTGGGGTGGTTACGGGCAGTCTGGGGTGGTTACGGGCAGTCTGGGGTGGTTACGGGCAGTCTGGGGTGATTACGGGCAGTTTGGGGTGATTACGGGCAGTCTGGGGTGGTTATGGACAGTCTGAGGTGGTTACGGGTAATCTGGGGTGGTTACGGATAATCTGGGGTGGATACGGTCAACATGGGGTGGTCACAGGCAACCTGCTGTGGTTACGGCAACCTGGGGTGGTTACAGGCAACCTGGTGTGGTTAGAGGCAACCTGGGGTGGTTAGAGGCAACCTGGGGTGGTTATGGGCAACGTGGGGTGAATACGGACAACCTGCTGTGGTTACAGACAATCTGGTATGGTTACAGGCAACCTGCTGTGGTTACGGACAATCTGGGGTGGTTGCGGACAATCTGGGGTGGTTACAGGCAACCTGCTGTGGTTACGGATAAACTGAAGTGCTAATAGGTAATCTGAGGTGGGTACCTGTAATCTGGCGTGGTTACGGGCAATCTGGAGGGGGTCACTGGCAATTTGGGGTGGTTAGAGGCAAGGTGCAGTGTTCAGAGGCAAGGTGCAGTGTTCAGAGGCAAGGTGCGGTGGTCATAGGCGACGTGCGGTGGTCATAGGCGACGTGCGGTGGTCAGAGGCAAGGTGCGGTGGTCAGAGGCGACGTGCGGTGGTCAGAGGCAAGGTGCGGTGGTCAGAGGCGACGTGCGGTGGTCAGAGGCGACGTGCGGTGATCAGAGGCAAGGTGCGGTGGTCAGAGGCGACGTGCGGTGGTCAGAGGCGACGTGCGGTGGTCAGAGGCAACCTGCGGTAGTTGCGTGCAATCTGGGGGGTTACATGTAATCTGGCATGATTACGGGCAATCTGGGGTGGTTATGCCCAACCTGCGGTGGTTAGGGGCAACCTGGGGGGGTTACAGACAATCTAGAATTGTTACGGATAGAGTGAAGTGCTTATAGCTAATCTGGGGTGGTTACATGTAATTTGGGGTGGTTACAGGCAATCTGGGGTGATTACGGACAATCTGGAGGGGGTCACTGGCAACGTGTGGTGGTTACGGGCAATGTGCGGTGGTTACGGGCAACGTGCGGTGGTTATGGGCAACGTGCGGTGGTTAGGGGTAATCTGGGGGGTTACGTGCAATCTGACGTGATTACGGACAACCTGGGGTGGTTACGGGCAACGTGCGGTGGTTACGGGCAACCTGCGGTGGTTACGGGTAATCTGGGGGGGGGGGGGTTAGGGGTAATTTGGGAGTAAACTGCAAGTATTACTATAATAAAAAGTGTGTGTTTTATTTTTTTGTATGTTTGTCACTTTTTGTACTTTATACATTCATTTTCACTGTATTACTATGATTACTGTGATATTTTCTATCACAATAATCATAGTTCAGTGACAGAGACCAAATTGGTCTCTGTCACTTTAAATTTTCAGAGCTTGGCTGGTTGTGGAGCGCATGCGCACTTCATAACCAGCCAGGACGTCGAGGAGGAAGGAGCTCCGTGGATCCGGTGAGTATATGGGGAAGGGGGGGTGACTGGGGGGTGGGGGGACATCACTTTTTATCCCCTGTCACCAATCATTCATGGTGACAGGGGATAAAAAGTGCCGGCGGCACATGGCACAAGCGATATAGTATATAGTATATACCGCTGATCGCTTGTACCGGGACCCCACAGGGGGGGGTCCCGATGACTGCCCCATGCTCTCCGCTACCTCCGGTGGCGGAGAGCATGGGGCTTTCATTCATTTTTCTTTTTTGATCACTGTGAACAGACATTAGTCTGTTCACAGTGATCACGGCGGCCATCTTGGATCCGATGGCCGCCGCGGGAGGGGGGGTTAGTGACTGGGGCACTAGGGGCTGATCTGGGGTCTGATTTTTACTTATTTCATCTCCCCCCACCGTGGATTCACGGTGGGGGGAGATGAAATACAGCGGCGGCACCGGCCCATTAGTGACTGCCGTTTCGGCGGTCACTAAGGGGTTAATGGGGGTCAGCTGCGGAATCGCAGCTGATCCTCATTATCTCCGGTGCTGTACACAGATGAGAGCGGGATCGCTGTCCCTGCAGCGATCCCGTTCTCATCACAAAGCCCCGTCAAATCCGGAACGTATATGTACATTCCTACTGCACGGGGCATGTGCAAAAGGAACGTATATATACAGATGGCTGACGTGAAGGGGTTAAAGAACTAGGTGAAGGGAAGGACCTCCAAGGTTGTATTCTCTGAAATACTGCCTGTGCCATGCGCATCGCAGGAAAGACAGCGGGAGCTTAGGGAGTTAAATGCATGGCTCAAGTCATGGTGTAGAGAAGAAGGGTTTGGGTTTTTAGAGCACTGGGCTGACTTTTCATTGGGGTACAATCTGTTTTCCGCAGATAATTTGCACCTGAATGGAAGGGGGTCCGCTGTGCTGGGGGAGAGAATCCTAGAAGGGGTGGAGGGGTTTTTAAACTATGGATGTGGAGGGAGGACAATGTAGTATGTAATGTAGTGGCAGATAGGTTAGAGAGGGGACAGAACATTGAGGAGGGAGGAGAAGGGTCCTGTGGGGGGAGGATAAGACCAGTGCATAGGGAGATCCATATGTTGCAGATGAGCAGTGGGGATGATTGTAGCCACAGCACAGTAATAAATCCCATTTCTTATAATGAAGCGGTTAAACTCGATGGTAATATAAAGTGTATGGTTACTAATGCCAGAAGTCTAGCCAGCAAGATGGGGGAGCTGGAGGCCTTGGTTCTGGAGGAGTCCATTGATGTGGTTGGTGTGACTGAGACATGGCTGGACTCCTCACATGACTGGGCTGTCAGTATTCAGGGATTTGCATTGTTCAGAACCGGGTGGGCAGAAGGGGAGGAGTATGTGGAGGAGTAGTGGGTGATGACTGTGATGATGTGGAAGCATTGTGGGTAGAACTACAGAAGGAGGTAAAGAGTGAAAAAATTATTCTTGGTGTAATCTATAGACCCCCCAACATTACTGAGGAGGTAGATGGCCAGTTGAATAGACAAATAGAGCGGGCTGCCCGGGAGGGGACAGTAGTGGTAATGGGGGACAACTACCCAGATATAGATTGGGGTCACGGTTCAGCTAAATCCACAAAGGGGAGGGAATTTCTTAACCTCCTGCAGGATAATTTTCTCGCCCAGTTTGTGGAGGAGTCAACTAGAAGTGATGCCTTGTTGGATCTGGTTATTTCTAACAACGCTGAGCTGGTTGGGGATGTCACTGTCCATGAACACCTGGGGAATAGTGACCACAATGTAGTGACTTTTAGCTTATAGTGCAGAAAAGAAAGACATGTTGGTAGGGCAAAAATGTTTAATTTTAATTTTATTTTAAAAGGGCCAATTTTCCTGGGTTAAGGGCAGAACTTCAGGGCATAGACTGGGAGCGGCTGCTGTCACATACGGATACAGCTAATAAATGGGAAATCTTCAAATCCACATTAAATAACTGTACTGCCAAATATATTCCTATGGGTAACAAATATAAACGGTTAAAATCCAATCCCACATGGCGACAACCGAGCTTAGAAGGCAGGGGCGAAGCTAGGATTCAAAATTTTTTAAAGGGCCCCCCTCCCCTAATTTAATAAAAGCAGCAAAAATTCACAATGAAAGGCAGGTAGCCATAGATAGCAAAAGAAACCCCCAAAATTCTTCAAATATATTAATGCAAAAAAACCAAGGTCAGAGCATGTAGGACCCCTAAATAATGGTGACGGGGAATTAATAACCGGGGATCAGGAGAAAGCTGAATTACTTAATGGGTTCTTCAGCTCTGTATATATAAAGGAAGAAGGATGGAGCTGCAGTGGGCGGGGCCAGTACTGAGGTGGGCGGGGCCAGTGCTGCTAACAAATGTAATATACTGAACTGGTTTACTATAGATATGGTCCAAGATAAATTAAATAAACTCAATGTAACCAAAGCTCCAGGGCCTGATGGATTACACCCCAAAAAATGGAAGCCAGCGGGGGACAGGCTGTGCGTCTGCGTCCTCCCCTCTCTCCCCTGTCGCTTTCACACGATTACACAGCGACAGGGGACATCAGAGAGGGGGCAGACATAGGGGGACATCAGCTATGGGATCATTATGATCCCATAAGCTGATGTCAAATCACGACCTGGACATTCAGGCATCAATGATCCCAGGTCGTGAAAGGGTTAATGTCCATTGTGGGGAAACTATTTGAGGGGCTTATAAGGGACTACATCCAGGAATATGTAGTGGCTAATAGTATTATAAGTGATAACCAGCATGGTTTTACTAAGGACAGAAGCTGTCAAACCAACCTAATATGTTTCTATGAAGAGGTGAGTAGAAGCCTGGATGGCGGCGCGGCTGTGGATATCGTGTACCTGGATTTTGCTAAAGCGTTTGACACAGTTCCTCATGGACGTCTGATGGGTAAGTTAAAGTCTATCGGTTTGGAAAGTTTAATGTGTAACTGGTTTGAAAACTGGCTTAATAATCGTACCCAGAGAGTGGTGGTCAATGATTCCTACTCCGAATGGTCCCCGGTAATAAGTGGTGTACCCCAAGGGTCAGTACTGGGCCCTCTTCTGTTTAACTTGTTTATTAATGATATTGAGAATGGAATTAACAGCAATGTTTCTATCTTTGCAGATGACACCAAGCTTTGTAGTACAGTACAGTCTATGGAGGATGTGCAGATGTTACAGGATGACTTAGACACACTGAGTGTTTGGGCGTCCACTTGGCAAATGAGGTTCAATGTGGATAAATGTAAAGTTATGCACCTGGGTACTAATAACCCGCATGCATCATATGTCCTGGGGGGGAGTTACTCTGGGAGAGTCACTGATGGAGAAGGATCTGGGTGTACTTGTAGATAATAGACTACAGAACAGCACACAATGTCAGTCAGCTGCTTCCAAGGCCAGCAGGATATTATCATGCATTAAAACAGGCATGGACTCTCGGGACAGGGATATAATATTACCGCTCTATAAAGCTTTGGTGCGGCCTCATCTGGAGTATGCTGTCCAGTTTTGGAACCCGATTCATAAAAAGGATGTTCTAGAGCTGGAGAGGGTACAAAGACGGGCAACTAAACTAATAAGGGGAATGGAGCATCTTAGTTTATGAGGAGAGATTAAAAGAATTACATTTGTTTAGTCTGGAGAAGAGACGTTTAAGGGAGATATGATTAATTTATTTAAATATATAAATGGCCCCTACAAGAAATATGGGGAAAAGATGTTCCAGGTAAAACCCCCTCAAAGGACAAGGGGGCACTGCCTCCGCCTGGAGAGACAAGGGGGCACTGCCTCCGCCTGGAGAGACAAGGGGGCACTGCCTCCGCCTGGAGAGACAAGGGGGCGCTGCCTCCGCCTGGAGAAAAAAAGGTTCAATCTCCGGAGGCGACAAGCCTTCTTTACCATGAGAACTGTGAATCTGTGGAACAGTCTACCACAGGATCTGGTCACAGCAAAAACAGTAGAGGGCTTCAAAACCGGCCTAGACAAGTTCTTAGAGCAAAATTATATAAATGCATATGTATAGAACCTATCACCCCTCCCCCTTCCCTGTATCCATCCCCTCCTTGGTTGAACTTGATGGACATGTGTCTTTTTTCAACTGTATTAACTATGTAACTACGTAACATCCAGTGACTCACGTGGGGCGTCTTCTTTGATAAGAAGTTCTATTTTTCTTTCCAACCAGGTCTGGCCTTCTTGAAGACTTTTCCTTGCCACAAATCCTCTCTCTAGAATCTGCGAGAGAAACATTTCAGGCTCCTTACTCCAGCACATATAATAGTAAAGTCCCTCTGTGCCCCTATATAGTTTTAAGGCCCCCTCCTTCAGGATGCCCTTTGTATTATTAACTCCTCCACTGCCAGGATGCCCCTAGTACTAAAGTTAACCCCTGCCCCCTCCTAGATGCGCCTACTATTGTAGTTAGCCCCTCCCCCTTCCAGGATGCCCCTAGTAATGTATCTAACCCCTCCCCCTTCCAGGATGTCCCTAGTAATGTATCTAACCCCTCCCCCTTCCAGGATGCTCCTAGTAATGTATATAACCCCTGCCCCCTCCAGGATTCCTCTAGTAATGTATATAACCCCTCCCCCCTCCAGGATTCCCCTAGTATTCATATAACCCCTCCCCCCTCCAGGATTCCCCTAGTAATGTATATAACCCCTCCCCCCTCCAGGATTCCCCTAGTAATGTATATAACCCCTCCCCCCTCCAGGATATCCCTAGTAATGTATATAACCCCTCCCCTCTCCAGGATGTCCCTAGTAATGTATATAACCCCTGCCCCCCTATAGGATGCCCCTAGTAATGTATATAACCCTTCCCCCCTCCAGTATGCCCCTAGTAATTTATATAATCCCTCCCTCTTTCAGGATGCCCCTAGTAATGTATAAAACTCCTGCCCCCTCCAGGATGCCCCTAGTAATGAATATAACCCCTGCCCCCTCTAGGATGCCCCTAGTAATGTATATAACCCCTCCCCCTTCCAGGATGCCCCTAGTAATGTATATAAGCCCTGTCCCCTCCAGGATACCCCTAGTAATGTATATAACCCCTCCCCCCTCCAGGATGCCCTTAGTAATGTATATAACCCCTCCCCCCTCCAGGATGCCCCTAGTAATGTATATAACCCCTGCCCCCTCCAGGATACCCCTAGTAATGTATATAACCCCTGCCCCCTCCAGGATGCCCCTAGTAATGTATATAACCCCCCTCCAGGTTGCCCCTAGTAATGTATATAACCCCTGCAGGATGCCCCTAGTAATATATCTAACCCCTCCCCCCTCCAGGATTCCCCTAGTAATGTATATAACCCCTCCCCCCTCCAGGATTCCCCTAGTAATGTATATAACCCCTCCCCCCTCCAGGATGCCCCTAGTAATTTATATTTATATTCAACCGGTCACTTGCCAAATGGTACCGTGTGACGCCACTACTGTGCTGGTTGGTCGAGATATAGCTCAGCCAGATGGTATACTGTCATAATGCCAGTGCCAGGTGGGCACACAGGTATGGGGGCACACCTGCTTTTATTTTAGAGTGGAGGACTATACCCTTTCTCCTTTGGTTGGTGACCTTCCGGGCAGTGAGGGGGTCCCCATGGTACATACTGTATCACGGTGGTCCGGAGTAAAGTTGTGATTGGCTGTTAGTGTTTACAGTGTGGCCAATATTTCCAATGGGCCATTATTTTCTATGGGAAATTACGGGTCTTTAACCCCTTAAGGACGGGGCCAATTTTCGTTTTTGCGTTTTTGGTTTTTCCTCCTTGTGTTTAAAAGGCCATAGCACTTGCATTTTTCCACCTAGAAACCCACATGAGCCCTTATTTTTTGCGTCACTAATTGTACTTTGCAATGACAGGCAGAATTTTTGCATAAAGTACACTGCGAAACCAGAAAAAAATTCAATGTGTGGTGAAATTGAACAAAAAAAACGTATTTCTTTTATTTGGGGGGAATGTGTTTTTACGTCAGTTGGTAAAACTGACTTGTTATGCTTGTTCCTCAAGTCGTTACGATTAAAACGATATATAACATGTATAACTTATATTGTATCTGATGGCCTGTAAAAAATTCAAAGTATTGTTAACAAATATACGTTCCTTAAAACCGCTCCATTCCCAGGCTTATAGCGCTTTTATCCTTTGGTCTATGGGGCTGTGTCAGGTGTCAGTTTTTGCGCCATGATGTGTTCTTTCTATCGGTACCTCGATTGCTCACATGCGACTTTTTGATCGCTTTTTATTACAATTTTTCTGGATTTGATGCAACCAAAAATGCGCAATTTTGCACTTTGGGATATTTTTGCGCTGACGCCAATTACCGTGCGAGATCAGTAATGTGATTAATTAATAGTTCAGGCGATTACGCACGCGGCAAAAGCAAACATGTTTATTTTTATTTATAACCTGGGAAAAGGGGGGTGATTCAGACTTTTATTAGGGGAGGGGCCTTTTTACTATTAACAACACTTTTTTTGTAACTTTTACACATATACTAGAAGTCCCCCCTGGGGTTAGGGTTATTCCCCCTGGGGTTAGGGTTATTCCCCCTGGGATTAGGGTTATTCCCCCCCTGGGGTTAGGGTTATTCCCCCTGGGGTTAGGGTTATTCCCCCCCTGGGGTTAGGGTTATTCCCCCCTGGGGTTAGGGTTATTCCCCCCTGGGGTTAGGGTTATTCCCCCCCTGGGGTAAGGGTTATTCCCCCTGGGCGACTTCTAGTATATACACTTTGATCTGTCATTGAGATCTTTGCTGTATACTTATACAGCAAAGATCAATGAGATCGGCACTTGTTTGGTTTCGGCGGCTGCAGCCGAAAACAAACGAGTTCCGAGCCGGGGACGGCGCCATCTTGGAGCGGTCCCCAGCCGGCAGGGAAGTGCTGCATCTGGTAATCGGATGCAGCTGTCATGTTTGACAGCTGCATCTGATTACTGTATTAGCGGGCACGGCGATCAGACCGTGCCCGCTAATATCTGCGGTCCCGTGCTAAATGAGGCACCCTGGACCACGGCGGTTCAGAGCGCGGCCGCCGCGCAGCCCTGCTCTGAACTTGGGGAGGCAGCCCTGGACGTACATGTATGTCCAGGGTCACCTAAGGGTTAAAGGGACCCAGGTCGCTCTTAAAGAGACCCAGGTCGCTCTTAAAGGGACCCAGGTCGCTCTTAAAGGGACCCATTTCGCTTTTAAAAGGACCCATTTTGCTTATAAAGGGACCCAGGTCTCTCTTAAAGGGACCGAGGTCGCTCTTAAAGGGACCCAGGTCGCTCTTAAAAGGGACATATTTCGCTCTTAAAAGGGACATATTTCGCTCTTAAAGGGACCCAGGTCGGTCTTAAAGGGACCCAGGTCACTCTTAAAGGGAACTATTTCGCTCTTAAAGGGACCAAGTTCGCATGACGTACCAGTACGTCATGCGCCCGTAAGAGGTGTTCAGAGCAGGGCCGTGCGGCGACCCCGCTATGAACCGCAGGTGCCGCTTGTAGCCCGGGACCGCAGGTATTAGCGGGCATGGTACGATCGCCGTGCCCGCTAATACAGTAATCAGATGCAGCTGTCAAACATGACAGCTGCATCTGATTACCGGACGCAGCATTTCCCTGGTGTCTAGTGGAGGAGATCGCTTCCAGAGGAGCGATCTCCATTACTGAAGCCGGCCGGGACCGCTCCAAGATGGCGCCGTCCCCGACTTGGCACTCGTTTTCTTATCGGCTGCAGCCGGAAGCAAACGAGTGCCGATCTCATTGATCTTTGTTGTATATTTATACAGCAAAAATCTCAATGAGAGATCAAAGTGTATATACTAGAAGTCCCCTAGGGGAATAACCCTAACCCCAGGGGGAATAACCCTAACCCCAGGGGGGAATAACCCTAACCCCAGGGGGGAGTAACCCTAACTCCAGGGGGGAATAACCCTAACTCCAGGGGGGAATAACCCTAACCCCAGGGGGTAATGACCCTAACCCCAGGGGGGAATAACCCTAACCCCAGGGGGAACAACCCTAACCCCAGGGGGGAATAACCCTAACCCCAGGGGGACTTCTAGTATATGTGTAAAAAAAATAAAATAAAGTGTTGTTGTCAATAAATCACCCCCTTTTCCCAGGTCATAAATAAAAGTCAATAAATAAATAAACATGTTTGCTATCGCCGCGTGCGTAATCGCCCGAACTATTAATTAATCACATTCCTGATCTCGCACGGTAAATGGCGTCAGTGCAAAAAAATCACAAAGTGCAAAATTGCGCATTTTTGGTCGCATCAAATCCAGAAAAAATGTAATAAAAAGCGATCAAAAAGTCGTATATGCGCAATCAAGGTACCGAAAGAAAGAACACATCATGGCGCAAAAAAATTACCCTCACACAGATCCATAGACCAAAGGATAAAAGCGCTATAAGCATGGGAATAGAGCGATTTTAAGAAACGTTTATTTGTTTACAATGGTTTGAATTTTTTAAAGGCCATCAGATACAAGAAAAGTTGTACATGTTATATATCTTTTAATCGTAATGACTGGAGGAACATGCATAACACGTCAGTTTTACCCCAGAGCGAACGGCGTAATCACCACACTTTGAATTTTTTTCTGGTTTCGCAGTGTACTTTATGCAAAAATTCAGCCTGTCATTGCAAAGTACAATTAGTGACACAAAAAAATAAGGGCTCATGTGGGTTTCTAGGTGGAAAAATGCAAGTGCTATGGCCTTTTAAACACAAGGAAAAAAAACGAAAATGCAAAAACGAAAATGGGCCCCGTCCTTAAAGGGTAAAGGGGACCCAGGTCGCTCTTAAAGGGACCCAGTTTGCTCTTAAAGGGACCCAGGTGGCTCTTAAAGGGACCCAGGTCTCTTAAAGGGACGATTTTGCTCTTAAAGGGACCCAGGTCGCTCTTAAAGGGACCCAGGTCGCTCTTGAAGGGACCCAGGTCGCTCTTGAAGGGACCCAGGTCGCTCTTGAAGGGACCCAGGTCGCTCTTGAAGGGACCCAGGTCGCTCTTAAAGGGACCAAGGTCGCTCTTAAATGGACCCGGGTCGCTCTTAAATGGACCCGGGTCGCTCTTACAGGTACTTAGGTCGCTCTTAAAGGGACCCATTTAGAGCAACTTGGGTACTGTCCCTTTAAGAGTGACTTGGGTACCGTCCCTTTAAGAGCGACTTGGGTACTGTCCCTTTAAGAGCGACTTATGTAATTCCCCTTACACAGCGGCTTTGGTACCGTCCCTTTAAGAGCGGTTTGGGTACCGTCCCTTTAAAGGGGTTATCCAGCGCTACAAATACATGGCCACTTTCTTCCTGAGACAGCACCACTCTTGTCTCCAGCTTGGGTGGGATTTTGCAGCTTAGGTCCATTGAAGTGAATGGAGCTTAATTGTAAACCGCACCTGAACTGGAGACAAGAGTCGTGTTGTCTCTGAAAGGAAGTGGCCATGTTTTTGTAGCACTGGATAACCCCTTTAAGTACTTTGGCTTTGGTACTTTAAGGCTTTGGTACCGTCCCTTATAAGAGCTGCTAGGGTACCGCCCCTTTAAGAGTGGCTTGGGTACCGTCCCTTTAAGAGCGGCTTGGGTACCGTCCCTTTAAGAGCAGCTTGGTACCGTCCCTTTAAGAGCGGCTTGGGTACCGTCCCTTTAAGAGCGGCTTGGGTACCGTCCCTTTAAGAGCAGCTTGGTACCATCCCTTTAAGAGCTGCTAGGGTACCGTCCCTTTAAGAGCTGCTTGGGTACCGTCCCTTTAAGAGCGGCTTGGTTACCGTCCCTTTAAGAGTGGCTTGGGTACTGTCCCTTTAAGAGGGACTTGGTTACTGTCCCTTTGAGAGCGGCTTGGGTACTGTTCCTGTAAGAGCGACACTTACGTAATTCCCCTTACACAGCAACTTGGTTACCGTCCCTTTAAGAGCTGCTTGGGTACCGCCCCTTTAAGAGCGGCTTGGGTACCGTCCCTTTAAGAGCAGCTTGGGTACCGTCCCTTTAAGAGCGGCTTGGGTACCGTCCCTTTAAGAGCGGCTTGTGTATGGTCCCTTTAAGAGCGGCTTGGGTTCTGTCCCTTTAAGAGCGGCTTGGGTACCGTCCCTGCTACATGGCTGCCTCAGCTCTGCTATTTTACTGACTGACCTCTGCTACTTATAATGATAAAAATCATTGCTCGGTTACCATGACAATCTTACTCATGTCAGTGAGACAAAATCGTTAAGGACCTTCCATATATTACATCTTCTAATGGCCAATAGTGGACATGTGACTGTGGATGTTGTGATACATTGCCTGACAAGACCTTAGAGTTCCTATTGGCTGCTATATCTCAGCTATTTGCATATGGGCTGTGATTGGCTGTTAGCGTTTACAGTGTGGCCATTATTTCCAATGGGCCATTATTTTCTATGGGAAATTAGGGGTCTTGAAACGTAAATTTCTTAAAAACGACAAATCCGATCGAAACGAAAAATAGATAGCACACCTCACACCGCTGAGGGCTTCGAAACACAGTTGGAACGGAGTCTGTGCGCAAAATGGTTCAGGGCTGTATTACACGCAGAAAAATGGCTGGAAGAAGAAGAAACGGAAGAAGAAACGGAAGAAGAAGAAGAAGAAGAATACAGATTACAATATAGTGCTTTTCAAGCACTATAAATACCAAAATTAGAATGAAAATTAGCCGTTTTAATTACATATAAACTATTACAGGGAGCGGCATTAGCGACCCCTTTCCTGGCTATAGTTCTGTATAGCTTCTATGTATCAGTATAGTGTAGTGTACAATTGTTCCAGGCGCCATCTGGTGGTGAAATGTAGAAACTACATGTTAAAAGGGTTTTTTACTTTAAACGCATCAAGATAGCTTTAACGCAGTAAAGTTACCATGAGGAGCTGACGAGTCAACCCGATCATGGTGACTATGGCTACATCTGTATATCACAGTTAGAGGACACTATGGTGTATATACTGTAAGAGCGGTCACACTATGGTGTATATACTGTAAGAGCGGTCACACTATGGAGTCTGTACTGTAAGAGCGGTCACACTATGGTGTATATACTGTAAGAGCGGTCACACTATGGAGTCTATATTGTAAGAGCGGTCACACTATGGTGTATATACTGCAGGAGCAGACACACTATGGGGTCTATACTGTAAGAGCGGTCACACTATGGTGTATATACTGTAAGAGCGGTCACACTATGGAGTCTATATTGTAAGAGCGGTCACACTATGGTGTATATACTGTAAGAGCGGTCACACTATGGTGTATATACTGTAAGAGCGGTCACACTATAGTGTATATACTGTAAGAGCGGTCACACTATGGTGTATATACTGTAAGAGCGGTCACACTATGGTGTATATACTGTAAGAGCGGTCACACTATGGTGTATATACTGTAAGAGCGGTCACACTATGGGGTATATACTGTAAGAGCGGTCACACTATGGTGTATATACTGTAAGAGCGGTCACACTATGGTGTATATACTGTAAGAGCGGTCACACTATGGAGTCTGTACTGTAAGAGCGGTCACACTATGGGGTATATACTGTAAGAGCGGTCACACTATGGTGTATATACTGTAGGAGCGGTCACACTATGGTGTATATACTGTAAGAGCGGTCACACTATGGAGTCTGTACTGTAAGAGCGGTCACACTATGGTGTATATACTGTAAGAGCGGTCAGACTATGGTGTATATACTGTAAGAGCGGTCACACTATGGAGTATATACTGTAAGAGCGGTCACACTATGGGGTATATACTGTAAGAGCGGTCACACTATGGTGTATATACTGTAAGAGCGGTCACACTATGGGGTATATACTGTAAGAGCGGTCACACACAGGGGTATATACTGTAAGAGCGGTCACACTATGGTGTATATACTGTAAGAGCGGTCACACTATGGTGTATATACTGTAAGAGCGGTCACACTATGGTGTATATACTGTAAGAGCGGTCACACTATGGTGTATATACTGTAAGAGCTGTCACACTATGGTGTATATACTGTAAGAGCGGTCACACTATGGTGTATATACTGTAAGAGCTGTCACACTATGGTGTATATACTGTAAGAGCGGTCACACTATGGGGTATATACTGTAAGAGCGGTCACACTATGGTGTATATAATGTAGGAGCGGTCACACTATGGTGTATATACTGTAAGAGCGGTCACACTATGGTGTATATACTGTAAGAGCGGTCACACTATGGAGTCTGTACTGTAAGAGCGGTCACACTATGGTGTATATACTGTAAGAGCGGTCAGACTATGGTGTATATACTGTAAGAGCGGTCACACTATGGTGTATATACTGTAAGAGCGGTCACACTATGGGGTATATACTGTAAGAGCGGTCAGACTATGGTGTAAATACTGTAAGAGCGGTCAGACTATGGTGTATATACTGTAAGAGCGGTCACACTATGGGGTCTATACTGTAAGAGCGGTCACACTATGGTGTATATACTGTAAGAGCGGTCACACTATGGTGTATATACTGTAAGAGCGGTCACACTATGGAGTATATACTGTAAGAGCGGTCACACTATGGAGTCTGTACTGTAAGAGCGGTCACACTATGGTGTATATACTGTAAGAGCGGTCAGACTATGGTGTATATACTGTAAGAGCGGTCACACTATGGTGTATATACTGTAAGAGCGGTCACACTATGGAGTATATACTGTAAGAGCGGTCACACTATGGTGTATATACTGTAAGAGCGGTCACACTATGGGGTCTATACTGTAAGAGCGGTCACACTATGGTGTATATACTGTAAGAGCGGTCACACTATGTTGTATATACTGTAAGAGAGGTCACACTATGGTGTATATACTGTAGGAGCGGTCACACTATGGTGTATATACTGTAAGAGCGGTCACACTATGGAGTCTGTACTGTAAGAGCGGTCAGACTATGGTGTATATACTGTAAGAGCGGTCAGACTATGGTGTATATACTGTAAGAACGGTCACACTATGGAGTATATACTGTAAGAGCGGTGACACTATGGAGTCTATATTGTAAGAGCGGTCACACTATGGTGTATATACTGTAAGAGCGGTCACACTATGGTGTATATACTGTAAGACAGGGGCGTTGCTAGGGTCCTAAAACATCCGGGGCCTGGGCCCTCTGAGTGTCGTCATAAATGGTTAGCGAAGGAGCCCAGTGCAGAAGTTAGTAACCTCAATGACCGCTCTATTAGCCCTGCTCTATTGCTGCCACTCATAACAACTGTGGCTAAGCAGAAAGAGGCAGCCACCTGGCCTGAGCTCCTGTCAGGGTCACTGTCACCAGTAGCAGTACACCCCAGTGGTGAAAAATTGCCAAGTAAAAGCATTTCTAAGAAGTATGTCCCCTGCTTTTTCCCCTATATAGTAATAATGCATCTGCTGTATCCACCATAGTAATACATTTCCCCCTCTCTGCCTGCATTAAACCCCCCCCCACACACACACACTACTCCCACCTGACCCATACACACACACTACCCCACCTGACCCATACACACACACTACCCCACCTGACCCATACACACACACACTACCCCACCTGACCCATACACACACACTACCCCACCTGACCCATACACACACACTACCCCACCTGACCCATACACACACACTACCCCACCTGACCCATACACACACACACACACACACACACACTACTTGACCCATACACACACACTACCCCACCTGACCCATACACACACACACACTACCCCACCTGACCCATACACACACACACACTACCCCACCTGACCCATACACACACACACACTACCCCACCTGACCCATACACACACACTACTCCCACCTGACCCATACACACACACTACTCCCACCTGACCCATACACACACACACACACTACCCCACCTGACCCATACACACACACTACTCCCACCTGACCCATACACACACACACACTACCCACCTGACCCATACACACACACTACTCCCACCTGACCCATACACACACACACACTACCCCACCTGACCCATACACACACACTACTCCCACCTGACCCACACACACACACACTACTCCCACCTAACCCATACACACACACTACTCCCACCTGACCCATACACACACACTACTCCCACCTGACCCATACACACACACACTACTCCCACCTGACCCATACACACACACACACACTACCCCACCTGACCCATACACACACACTACTCCCACCTGACCCACACACACACACACTACTCCCACCTGACCCATACACACACACACACACACACTACCCCACCTGACCCATACACACACACTACCCCACCTGACCCATACACACACACACTACCCCACCTGACCCATACACACACACTACCCCACCTGACCCATACACACACACACTACCCCACCTGACCCATACACACACACACTACCTCATCTGGCAGCCATCCTCCACACATACACATTACCTCACCTAGCGGCCACCCCCGCCCCCCATCAAACCCACCCCCCAGCCGCCATCAAAGGTGGTTTAATATCCCCTGCTGTTAGTCCCCCTGTGTATACATCATATATACCCCATATGCATACACACACACCCTAAACACACTGCACATACATCACATACAATACATGCATACACCATATACATATATCATATACAAAAACACTGTACATGCATACACTCTATACATCATATAGACACATACACCATATACATACATCATATACACATACTGCACATATATACACATACTGGAAACATATGCATACACCATATGCACACACTGTACATGCATACACTTACTGCTCATATATCGTATACTGTACATGCATACACTTACTGTTACTGCTCATATATCGTATACTGTACATGCATACACTTACTGCTCATATATCATATACTGTACATGCATACACTTACTGCTCATATATCATATACTGTACATGCATACACTTACTGCTCATATATCGTATACTGTACATGCATACACTTACTGCTCATATATCGTATACTGTACATGCATACACTTACTGCTCATATATCGTATACTGTACATGCATACACTTACTGCTCATATATCGTATACTGTACATGCATACACTTACTGCTCATATATCATATACTGTACATGCATACACTTACTGCTCATATATCGTATACTGTACATGCATACACTTACTGCTCATATATCGTATACTGTACATGCATACACTTACTGCTCATATATCGTATACTGTACATGCATACACTTACTGTTCATATATCGTATACTGTACATGCATACACTTACTGCTCATATATCGTATACTGTACATGCATACACTTACTGTTACTGCTCATATATCGTATACTGTACATGCATACACTTACTGCTCATATATCATATACTGTACATGCATACACTTACTGCTCATATATCATATACTGTACATGCATACACTTACTGCTCATATATCGTATACTGTACATGCATACACTTACCGTTACTGCTCATATATCATATACTGTACATGCATACACTTACTGCTCATATATCATATACTGTACATGCATACACTTACTGCTCATATATCGTATACTGTACATGCATACACTTACTGCTCATATATCGTATACTGTACATGCATACACTTACTGTTACTGCTCATATATCGTATACTGTACATGCATACACTTACTGCTCATATATCGTATACTGTACATGCATACACTTACTGCTCATATATCGTATACTGTACATGCATACACTTACTGCTCATATATCATATACTGTACATGCCTACACTTACTGCTCATATATCGTATACTGTACATGCATACACTTACTGCTCATATATCGTATACTGTACATGCATACACTTACTGCTCATATATCGTATACTGTACATGCATACACTTACCGTTACTGCTCATATATCGTATACTGTACATGCATACACTTACTGCTCATATATCGTATACTGTACATGCATACACTTACTGCTCATATATCATATACTGTACATGCATACACTTACTGCTCATATATCGTATACTGTACATGCATACACTTACTGCTCATATATCGTATACTGTACATGCATACACTTACTGCTCATATATCATATACTGTACATGCATACACTTACTGCTCATATATCGTATACTGTACATGCATACACTTACCGTTACTGCTCATATATCGTATACTGTACATGCATACACTTACTGCTCATATATCATATACTGTACATGCATACACTTACTGCTCATATATCGTATACTGTACATGCATACACTTACTGCTCATATATCATATACTGTACATGCATACACTTACTGCTCATATATCATATACTGTACATGCATACACTTACTGCTCATATATCATATACTGTACATGCATACACTTACTGCTCATATATCGTATACTGTACATGCATACACTTACTGCTCATATATCATATACTGTACATGCATACACTTACTGCTCATATATCGTATACTGTACATGCATACACTTACTGCTCATATATCGTATACTGTACATGCATACACTTACTGCTCATATATCATATACTGTACATGCATACACTTACTGTTACTGCTCATATATCGTATACTGTACATGCATACACTTACTGCTCATATATCATATACTGTACATGCATACACTTACTGTTACTGCTCATATATCGTATACTGTACATGCATACACATACTGCTCATATATCGTATACTGTACATGCATACACTTACTGCTCATATATCGTATACTGTACATGCATACACTTACTGCTCATATATCGTATACTGTACATGCATACACTTACTGCTCATATATCGTATACTGTACATGCATACACTCACTGCTCATATATCATATACTGTACATGCATACACTTACTGCTCATATATCGTATACTGTACATGCATACACTTACTGCTCATATATCATATACTGTACATGCATACACTTACTGCTCATATATCGTATACTGTACATGCATACACTTACTGTTACTGCTCATATATCGTATACTGTACATGCATACACTTACTGTTACTGCTCATATATCGTATACTGTACATGCATACACTTACTGCTCATATATCATATACTGTACATGCATACACTTACTGTTACTGCTCATATATCGTATACTGTACATGCATACACTTACTGCTCATATATCATATACTGTACATGCATACATACATCCTTTACACGTTTACTACACACACTGTGCACCTTACATACATAAGCACACTTTACACACATTCACTGCATAGAGACATCCACAGTTCTCATACACGGACAGGCAGGCACACACACACTCACATAGACACTTACTTTTGTCCTCAGCTCCTGTCCAGCCTCCCTCTTCCTCATGGTCCCGGCTCTCCTGTGTCCTCCCGCCCCTCCTCCTGACAGCAGGAAACATATTATGTGGAGGGAGCAGGATCCCAGACTACAGCATGAGGCAGCCTACTGGGCCTCTCCAGGAGCAGGGGCCCCGCACTGGCTGTCATCTGACTGGGTAAGGTAAGAGCCCCATCAGATGACAGCTTGCACTCACTGACTGCTGCACATCCTGCTGCAGGGCCAGGACAGTCACATTCAGTGTGCAGTGTGCCCGCACTGGCTGGCATCTGACTGGGTAAGTGCCTGAACCAGGGCCCAGTCAGATAACAGCTTGCACCGGCACACACTGACTCTGACTGCACGGGACAGTCAGAGTCAGTGTGAGTGCACTCACTCACTGACAGTCTATAGGAGATGCAGGGGGAGAAAACATTCGGGGCAGCAGGCATTTTATCCGGGGCAGGAGCCCCGGATAAAACTGCCTAGCGACGCCACTGCTGTAAGAGCGGTCACACTATGGTGTATATACTGTAAGAGCGGTCACACTATATTGTATATACTGTAAGAGCGGTCACACTATGGAGTCTGTACTGTAAGAGCGGTCACACTATGGTGTATATACTGTAAGAGCGGTCACACTATGTTGTATATACTGTAAGAGAGGTCACACTATGGTGTATATACTGTAAGAGCGGTCACACTATATTGTATATACTGTAAGAGCGGTCACACTATGGAGTCTGTACTGTAAGAGCGGTCACACTATGGTGTATATACTGTAAGAGCGGTCACACTATGTTGTATATACTGTAAGAGAGGTCACACTATGGTGTATATACTGTAAGAGCGGTCACACTATGGGGTCTATACTGTAAGAGCGGTCACACTATGGTGTATATACTGTAAGAGCGGTCACACTATGGGGTCTATACTGTAAGAGCGGTCACACTATGGTGTATATACTGTAAGAGCGGTCACACTATGGGGTCTATACTGTAAGAGCGGTCACACTATGGTGTATATACTGTAAGAGCGGTCACACTATGGAGTCTGTACTGTAAGAGCGGTCACACTATGGGGTCTATACCATAAGAGCGGTCACACTATGTTGTATATACTGTAAGAGCGGTCACACTATGGTGTATATACTGTAAGAGCGGTCACACTATGGTGTATATACTGTAAGAGCGGTCACACTATGGTGTATATACTGTAAGAGCGGTCACACTATGGTGTATATACTGTAAGAGCGGTCACACTATGTTGTATATACTGTAAGAGAGGTCACACTATGGGGTATATACTGTAAGAGAGGTCACACTATGGTGTATATAGTGTAAGAGCGGTCACACTATAGTGTATATACTGTAAGAGCGGTCACACTATGGTGTATATACTGTAAGAGCGGTCACACTATGGTGTATATACTGTAAGAGCGGTCACACTATGGGGTATATACTGTAAGAGCGGTCACACTTTGGAGTCTGTACTGTAAGAGCGGTCACACTATGGGGTCTATACCATAAGAGCGGTCACACTATGTTGTATATACTGTAAGAGCGGTCACATTATGGTGTATATACTGTAAGAGCGGTCACACTATGGTGTATATACTGTAAGAGAGGTCACACTATGGTGTATATACTGTAAGAGCGGTCACACTATGGTGTATATACTGTAAGAGCGGTCACACTATGGTGTATATACTGTAAGAGCTGTCATACTATGGTGTATATACTGTAAGAGCGGTCACACTATGTTGTATATACTGTAAGAGCGGTCACACTATGGTGTATATACTGTACGAGCGGTCACACTATGGTGTATATACTGTAAGAGCGGTCACACTATGTTGTATATACTGTAAGAGAGGTCACACTATGGTGTATATACTGTAAGAGAGGTCACACTATGGTGTATATATACTGTAAGAGCGGTCACACTATGGGGATTATACTGTAAGAGTGGTCACACTATGGGGTATATACTGTAAGAGCGGTCACACTATAGTGTATATACTGTAAGAGCGGTCACACTATGGAGTATATACTGTAAGAGCGGTCACACTATGGTGTATATACTGTAAGAGCTGTCACACTATGGTGTATATACTGTAAGAGCGGTCACACTATGGGGTCTATACTGTAAGAGCGGTCACACTATGGTGTATATACTGTAAGAGTGGTCACACTATGGTGTATATACTGTAAGAGCGGTCACACTATGGTGTATATACTGTAAGAGCGGTCACACTATGGTGTATATACTGTAAGAGCGGTCACACTATGTTGTATATACTGTAAGAGAGGTCACACTATGGTGTATATACTGTAAGAGAGGTCACACTATGGTGTATATGTAATGCCAGAAGGTTCTGCTGCAGTATTAGAGCATAGAGGTTGGATGTTATCACCTCCGTCCAGCAGAGGGAGTCAGTTCCCAGCTAGGAGTAACAGTGGTAACTGGGGAAGGAAAAGCCAGAGACTCAGGAAGTGTCACCCACCCAGTTCCTGTAGAGAGAGAAGATTCCAGTGCTGGAGGTCAAGGGCAGTGACCTGTGCCAGAGCTAAAGAGAGGTGTGACAAGGTGATCACCAGCAAGCAGGACAGCTCAGCCAGGTCCATAAGAGCTACAGCAGACAGAGCAGTGTGCAGCAGTGAGGGAAGAGAGCAACACAGCCCAGTGCTAGCAAGTGGAGTGCAGAGCACCTGGGACAAAGAGACACTGACACAGGAGTGTCCAGCCAGCCTCATCACTGCAGCAAGGAGGAAGGTACTGACACAGGAGTGTCCAGCCAGCCTCATCACTGCAGCAAGGAGGAAGGTACTGACACAGGAGTGTCCAGCCTCATCACTGCAGCAAGGAGGAAGGTACTGACACAGGAGTGTCCAGCCAGCCTCATCACTGCAGCAAGGAGGAAGGTACTGCTTAGGGGAGACAGAGCTGGTGCTGCAGGGGAGCCCATTGTTACCAGCAGAGTCAGAAGTGGGGCCCCCTGAGAGACTGTATATAGTTGTGCTACACCACATAGACTGAAGTGATATCCTCCCTGCTACTTACCTAGCTTCATAAAGAGACAGTGTTCCTGTTCAGTAAGAATCTACCTGTTATACAAGTTAAAGAATTGGTTGTACTGCTGAATTATCTGCAGTAAAGTTATCCCAACATTACTCAGCTGTCAGAGTGAGTTTGTCGCCATCCACCTGCACCCCTTACACGTGGCGTAGTCGGCAGGATGGAAATGGATATGGCGACAGAAGGCGCAACATCATCTGTTAGCGGCATGCAGCCCATGATTCCAGTGGGGGCGCTACTGAGTCATCTGCCTAAGTTTAATGGATCCAGTGTGTTACTAGAGGACTGGAGAGAGAGGCTGGAGGGAGCCGCACGCCTGTGTAATATTGCCCCACATCTGAGAGCAGAGCTAGCTTTGAACACATTAGAAGGGGAAGCCAGAAAAACAGTATTGCTACAGCCAGCAAGGCTGAGACAGACGTTTGAACAGATCTCAAGCATCCTTGAAGATGTGTATGGGGATACAACATCTGAAGCTATGCTGAGGAAGAAATTCTTCACCAGATATCAGGGGGAAGATGAGTCATTGCCCCAGTATGCAAATGGCTTGCAAGAGCTTATGGCCACATTACAAAGAAAAGAAGGACGGGGAGCCACCTCCTTTACTAATGCCGAAGTAGTGTTGCGTGATCAGTTTCTTCTCGGCCTGAGGAGCCAGCCTTTAAGGAGAACCCTACGTGAGAGATTCAAGCTAGAGCCACACTCAACCTTACATGAGGTGCTTAAGGAAGCTATTACTCTGGAAAAGGAGGAACAAGGTACTATTGTCACAATAGCCCAGCAAGCAGAAGTGCTGCCAGTCAAAGAGAAAAGTATGGAGGCACGTGTCTCATCATTGGAAGAAGTGATTAGAGAACTCAAGGAGGCACTGACTATAACAGTGGAGAGGGCTGCACCTCAGACTCATTACCGAGGGGAGTCCTGTCCTGCATCCAGACAGTCCTACAGAGAGGCTCAACCTGCAAGAAGATGCTGGACATGTAATCAGGAGGGGCACCTAGCCAGAAACTGCCCCAACCGTGGCTTTGTCAGCAACAGGAGAGATTTAAACTAGTTCCACCTGCGATTGAGGGGCGAATCGCAGGAGGAAGTACAGATTGTGCCCCTTCTGGAAGCTATGGACTTAGTAGGAGAAAGTCCAGTCGTTAGAGCCAAGTTTAATGGAATAGAACTGTCCTGTCCTACTAGACACGGGGTCACAAGTGACGACAATGGCCAGGAAGTCTTTGAGACTTACTTTCCCTCCTCCTTGCACCAGGGAAGTACAGAATGGGTAAATCTTAAAGCTGCCAATAGTCTGCCTATTCCAATAGTTGGAGTCATGCAAGTTGACATTGAGCTTTGGGGCCGATTTATGAAGAAGAAAGGAGTGGTGGTGGTACAGAGTGCAATGGACCCAGAAGTCCCTGTGATATTGGGAATGAATGTGTTAAAAGAATTAGATGGTCTGATGGCTCAAGAGCTGGGTCCCAAGTATTGGAAGAATGTCCCAAACCTGAAACCTCCACAAGTGGCCCTCCAGAGATCGCTGAAACAGTGCCGGATGCAGGCAACCCTGTCCTGCCTTGTAGGAAAAGTGGGATGTGTGAGAGTACCCTGTTCAACTTCTTTGGAAGTGCCAGCAGGCCATGAAGTAGTAGTACCCCTACCAGTGGGCACCAGCCACCAATTGCTAGGAGCTACAGTGATGGTAGAGCCTGTGCTACAGAAAGAAGGGGTAGCAGTGGGACGAACTTTGTGCACAGTACAGAGTGGTCAAGTCCTGATGAGAATAATGAACATTAACAGCCACAGTGTGGTACTGGCACCTAGAGAACTGGTGGCAGATGTATTTCCTATTGAGGAGGTTGAAGCCATACAGGAGCCTAGCTGGCACATCAAGTCAACTGATATGGGCCACCACCACCCTGACATTGTGCCAAGTAAGAACTGAAGCTGTCAGGACTACAGGAGGGCAGCTCTTGAACGAAGTACATTTGGAAGGTGCAGAGATGACTCCCGAGGAGAGGGAGCAGTTAGTCAGGGTCCTGGGATCTCACCCAAATGCTTTTTCCCGGCACGAAGCAGACTTTGGGAAGACACAGACGCTTGAACATGAAATTCCAACTGGAGATGCTCGCCAGTACGGGAACGGTACCGACAAATACCCCCAGCACTGTATCAGGAGGTCAAGGCCCTGCTGAAACATATGCAGGAAAGTCACATCATTCAGCCTAGCAGGAGCCCCTGGGCCTCACCAATTGTGCTGGTAAAGAAAAAAGGATGGGACCCTGCGATTCTGTGTTGACTACAGGCGCCTCAATGTATGTACAGTCCGGGATGCCTACCCATTACCTCGAATTGAGGAATCCTTGGCAGCGCTAGGCCGTGCCAAATTCTTCTCTACCCTTGACCTGGCAAGTGGGTACTGGCAAGTGCCAATGGCAGAAAAAGACAGAGAGAAGACTGCCTTTGTTACACCTATGGGACTGTATGAGTTCCTCCGCATGCCTTTTGGACTGAACAATGCACCAGCTACATTCTAGAGGCTAATGGAACTGTGCTTGGGTGATCTGAATTTTGAATGCCTGCTGATCTACCTAGATGACATAATCATCTTTTCATCAAGTTTTGCGGAACATTTGGAGCGGTTAGACGTGGTCCTCGGCCGCCTAGAGGAGCATGGGCTGAAGTTAAAATCCACTAAGTGCCACTTGTTCCAGAAGAGCATTGAGTATCTAGGTCATGTGGTAACAAGGCAAGGAGTCCAGCCCATAACTCAAGATTCAGGCCGTTAAACAGTGGCCCACACCCAGCAACAGCAGTGAGCTTCGGGCCTTCCTGGGGCTGGTTGGATATTACCGGCGATTCATCAAGGAGTTTGCCCAGGTAGCAGCGCCTCTGTATGCGCTCCTCCAGGGGTGCTTGCCTGGAGATACAAAAAGAAAGCCATTCGTCTGGGCTGAGGCGGCCGAACTGGCCTTCAGGGAGCTGAAGAAATTGTTGACCAGTGCCCCTATCCTGGCCTATGCTGATTTCACAAAGCCATTTGTGCTGCAAACTGATGGAAGCCTGAGGGGACTTGGAGCTGTACTGACCCAAGAGCAAGATGGTCAAGAACGAGTAATAGCATATGCCAGCAGAACTCTGCGGGAGAGTGAGAAGAACCCCGACAACTACAGCTCCTTCAACTTGAAGCTCCTGGCAGTGGTGTGGGCGGTGACAGAAAAGTTTGCGGACATCTTGACAGGAGTCGAGTTTGTGTTGATGACTGACATAACCCACTGGTTCACCTGAATAATGCCAAGCTGGGTGCCTTGGAGCAGCGGTGGGCAGCTCGACTTAGTAAATTTAACTTCAAGACACAATACAGGCCGGGGCGGAGTAATGCTAATGCAGATGCCTTGTCTCGTAACCCGTTGGAGAATCCCAGTGGCCCCACAGACGAAGAGCGAGAAGAGGTCGAGACCCCCAATTTCATGAAAGTGCCTAAACCACTGAAGAGTGCTCCGGTTCAGGGGGTGGAGCAGGCCTGTCGAGATCACTGCGGGAAGGGTCCATGGAGGAGTGGCAGGACTGCCAACAGCAAGACCCACAAATTGCCAGAGTAAGAGAATGGCTCCTTACTGATCACCAGCCAGCGTACAGGGAGTGTGAGACCTTGACATCATTTGGAAAGAAGTTGTGGCTGCAGAGGGGCCGTCTGACCTTCCACGAGGGAGTCCTATGCAGAAGAGTACAACTCCCCACAGAGATTGGTCCCACCTGGCAAGTAGTAATACCAGATAGTGAGGTAAGGAACGTAGCTGAGTGGATGCATGAAAAGGAAAAGGGCATTTTGGACCTGCCAAGACTTGGGCATGGCTACAGAGATTCTTCTATCATCCTAACTCACAAAAGGTGGCCCAGGACATTTGCAGAAGCTGCCGAAACTGCAACCTAGCAAGAGCTGGAGATCAGCAGGCCCCAATTGGTGTTATACAGACAAGCTACCCACTACAACTTGTGATGATGGACTATCTTACAGTAGGAGAGTCCCCGAGAGGATACAAGTATTTGCTGGTCATGGTGGACCACTTTAACGAAGTTTGCTGTAGCGGTCCCCCACCCGGGACCAAAACTGCTGAATCAGCAGCACAGTGCTTGTGGAAAAATTTCATTCTGCCTTATGGCTGTCCTACACAACTGCACTCTGACCAAGGGGCTTGCTTTGAAGGAAGAGTGATAGAGGAGCTCTGTCGGTTGTACCAGATTCGGAAGACACGCACAACACCTTACCATCCACAGGGAAATGGCGCATGTGAGCGCCTGAACAGAACCCTTCTACAGCTCTTGAGGACACTGGAGAACAGAAAAAGGAGAGATGGCCAGACTACATTGCAGAGTTAGTGTGGGTGTACAACAACACTTTACACTCAGCCACCGGTTATTCACCCTTCTTGTTGATGTTTGGGAGAAATGGGAGATGCCCTCTGACCATGATGATGCCTGACAGTGGAGAAGGTGAAGGGTGGACCCCTGAGACTTGGATGGGAGACCATCGGAAGAAGGTACAAGAAATGTACGACCTGGTCCGCCCAGCGCCTTGGCCCCCGCACATTACCAGCAAACAAGAAATTGAAGGAGTTGCCGTTACAGGTGGGAGATCGGGTAATGGTACGCATCGCACAGCCAGAAGGGCTGGAAAGCTGCAGTGGCGGTGGGAAGTCACGCCATATGAGGTGATCCGGCAACCCAACCCAACCATACCAGTGTATAAGGTAAGACCGGAGGGTGCAACTGGACCGATGCGCATAGTGCATCGAAATATGCTTAGACCATGCACTTTTCTGAGAAGAGTTCCTGAACCCCAGCCAGAGAGTATCAACATGCCCACGGTACCCTCTGGGGAAGAGGAATGGTGGGTACCACCCCAACCAGATCCACCCCCTTGGAAAGAAGGGAAGATATGCAGCAAGAGGAGAACAACGCTCCCTCTGTGGAGCCTTCAGTTGAGCTAAGACATTCTGGACGTGCTAACTTTGGAAGGATGCCTGCACGTTATGAGGACTATGTCTTGGGTATGCAGGTTGCCGGGACGGCTACCCTCAAACGAGGGGGGGAAGGTGTAATGCCAGAAGGTTCTGCTGCAGTATTAGAGCATAAAGGTTGGATGTTATCACCTCCGTCCAGCAGAGGGAGTCAGTTCCCAGCTAGGAGTAACAGAGGTAACTGGGGAAGGAAAAGCCAGAGACTCAGGAAGTGTGACCCACCCAGTTCCTGTAGAGAGAGAAGATTCCAGTGCTGGAGGTCAAGGGCAGTGACCTGTGCCAGAGCTAAAGAGAGGTGTGACAAGGTGATCACCAGCAAGCAGGACAGCTCAGCCAGGTCCATAAGAGCTACAGCAGACAGAGCAGTGTGCAGCAGTGAGGGAAGAGAGCAACACAGCCCAGTGCTAGCAAGTGGAGTGCAGAGCACC